>NW_024346062.1:15354233-15447699 GCF_902729225.1 Pteropus medius
TACATATATGTGTGTACATATGTGTGTGTGTATGCATGAATTTACTAGAAGAACCTACAGACTAGTAGTTAACTATAATGAGATGGTAAATGTTTGCCTAATCAAAATGAAGACTCCAGAAGAAGATATAATATAAAAATTGGAAATAGATGCCCACAAAAAATTTTTAACAATTATAAGGGCAAAAGATAGCATATGCAGGATAGTGAGAGAGAGAGAGAGGTTGAGAGAGAAACAGATATGAATAAATATCTGTCACAAATGAAAAAAAGGCTTGGTATACATCATAAATCTTATAAATTCATCATAGATCTCATAAATCAGTAAGAAAAATAAACAGCCTAATAGAAACATGGGCAAATATGTAAATAAACAATCCTTAGAAGAATTTTAAAATGACAAAAAATATAGACGTATACATACTTAACCTCACTAATAAACAATAAAATATAAACTTATTTGTTGACCATCAGATTTGCAAAGAAAAATATTAACATTTGATAATATAAGAGTTATTAAAGTGTGGGAAAATGAGCATCTAGATCCATTTTGGACTGCAAATTGTCTTTGTTAAAATGTATTATGTGCACTTGACTGTAGAAACCCTTGACTGTAGAAACTTCACTGACTTTTAGGAGCTAGAAATAGACATCCATGCGCATGTGTACACATGCGCATGGATGTCCTTCAAAGTATTGTTCATAATGTTGGGAAAAACTGGAAATAATCTATATTATCATCACTAATACAAAAGTTAAGAAAAAAAAGTTAAGAAACTTTGTAAATAAATAAACTTTTAAGATATGTTTTAATAATTGAAATTATGCATTTCTATAGTATTTTATGTAATAGAATTCTATGGTATGAGCTACTATGTAATAGTGTTCTAAGCAATTCTATTATATATACTACTATGAAGCTTTTCTTCCTTTAGTGAAATAGCATTCCAAGTCTAGTATTGAATTTACTTTGAGATATTTTGAAAAATATAATAAAGCTAGTTGCAGAACAATGTATATAGTAGGATTCCATTTATATAAAGTGGACACACAACATGTTCTGTGTGTACAAGCGCATGTGTGTTTGAACATAGAGAGACATTTCTAGAATTAAATACACCCTATTTGATAAGAATTATCTAAGAAGGAAGAGTGAAATTAAGGTGGTGGTGAGGGAGGTTGTGTGTGATGGGAGGAGGGCTTTTACTTTCCATTCTATGTGTCCTTTTGAATTTTCATTCATTAATTTAATGTGATTTTTAAAGGACAATTTGAAAAGTGATAGTTTAATGCAGTAGCTGTTTATAATTGTTGATATTCAAATACATCTTTTAATAGAAAAGTAAGCAAGAATATTTTGAACATTATGTAAAGCAAATAAGATCGCTCTCTTTGTCTCAAGTACAAGGGTTTATTTTTGAGTTGTTGGGGTCAGATAGGAGGCTCAGATCTCCATCTGGCATTTTAGCTATTTGTTTAACCTGAATGCCCTGACTGCAGGAAAATCTGCCTGGTTGTTTCTCAGTGGGATGAAGAAAGATCAGTGACACTTCCTCTCCATATGCACTAGAGCACAGAGCCACAAGAAGGCCTCACTAGGCAGCCAGGGCTCTGAGTACTTTTGTGTGCAGCAGCAGGAACTCATGCCCATGGCTTCGTTGTGTTTGGTCTAAAAGAGCGGAAAGAGTCATAAAATTGCCTGAATAGAGGGAACATTTTTATTGAACCTTCTACTGGGCTTAATTAATTGAGCAATGGAACATGACAGTTCAATAGGTGAGATTATCAAAAGAAAACTATTCCCCTAGGGCAAAAGCCCCAGATGGGTGCCCGAGCTTTTCTGAGAAAAGTGATTGCTTCATGATAAAAATATAATTGCCCCCTATTGTTACATTGCCCTTTAATGAATCCCATCCAGTACCTAAATATGGCAAATAGAATGGGATGGTGTGCAAGAGGAGTGACAGTTACATCTGATGTTGAGCCATATAAGGCTACACAGCTTTGAAGAGAAGCTATCCTTTGTCAAAGAATCCTTTCTTGGTTGCCTCAGTAGGACTTTTCATTAACAAAACTTGAAGAATGTTGCATTTTATTTCAAATGACCCAAATCATTTAATTTCAGAAAAGCAATAAGCCAAAAAGCTGTTTTCTGTGAGAAAAACATGCAATATTAAGTGGAAGAAGCTTTGTGATTTATTTAATTATGCCTTTATTAATGTACCAAAAATTTAGTGATTTTTAAAGGGTCAGACAAAAATGATTGATGCTGTCATTTAGTGGAATCACAGTTCTTATTTGGTGCACAAATTAGCTTAACTCTTTAATCAGCTAGGTTGCTTCCAGCTGGAAGGAATTGAAAGCTGAGCTCAAACTGGCTTAAACAACAATGGCACTTATTGGTTCACATGTCTGGAAGTCCAGAGGTAGAGCAAGCATCAGGATTGATTTAATTAAATGATTTTAGTGCTCTCTTTGTGATTCTCTAGACCAGCACTATCCAATGGAACTTTCTGAAGTAATAGAAATGTTCAATATCAGCACAATACAATGATAGCCACCAGCCCATGTGGCTACTGAGCACTTGAAAAGTGCTACCATAATTTAGGAACTAAATTTTAAATTTTATTTAATTTTCAGTAAGTTAAATTTAGATTTAAATAACCACATATATCTAGTGGCCATTGTATTGGGTAGTGCAAATCTACACTAGGCCTCCTTATATACCATGTGACCACATTATCTACAGGTTTGCAATGTGTTGGCTATAGCTAATCAGGTGTGAAAACATTTATAGCGAAACAAGGAATATTAATGAGAGTTCACCCAGAAAAATAAATATCTTTTTTTCCATATTACATTGGCTAAAATTAGATCACAAGCCTATTCCTGAATTGATCACTGGCAGAAAGAGGATATAATCATTAGTTCTCTTGAATTCATTCGTATTACAGGAATAGAGTTGGCTTCCTGTGGTGTCCATAGACTGGGTGGTGATGGATGACACCTGAACAATATTGGTATTTGCATAGCAGAAGGAAAAAGGAATTGGATGCTAAGAAGATAGCTAACCATATCCTTCCATACCCCGTAAACTACAGTTGGTACAAACTAGTCAGAATGAGGCATGTGTCTATGTTCCGGTTTCTGCCACTGCATCATGTCTATCTTCCTTATTCTTTTGCTCTGCCAAAAATTGCTGAGAAAATTGTCCTTAAAAGCTTTCTGCCCACATAGTTGGTAAGGTTGCTCATAGTGACAGCAAGCTGCCCCTCTTCTATCTTTCTATAGTCCAGTTTTGTTCTCTAATAGTGAAAAAGAAAATATCTCGGAGTGAATTCGCAAAAATCACTAAACTTTCATCGCAGTCTCAGAAAGCTCCTGCTGTTTTGTTTTGATGTAGCCACACTTAGCTTCTTGCAGTTGTCCACTTTGCTGTCTTTCAGGTCAATTATTTTAAGTTCATGGGATTCTCTCTGCATGCATTCTTGCCATTCTCCAGATCTCCACTTAGACATCTCTTCTTCCAGGAATTCTCTTTATCCATCAAAGTTGGAGTTAGGTGCCTTGTTTTGTGCTCCTACAACATTCCATTCTTTTCAAATCTTAGCCCTTTTTATACTTTACTGTTTCCTCCATTTACTTTACTGTTTCCTCCATTTATTTTCTATTTGACTGTAAGGTCTACATGGGCAGAAAGTTGATCTTGTTCACTTGAATATCTCTAATGTCTATCCTTAATATCACAGGCATGTAACAGGCTATCAATAACTATTTTGAATTAACAAATGATACATGCTGAATAAATGAATTGCTTAATAAATGAAGAGAGTGGGTATCCCTATACCCATCATATAACATTATATAATCACATCTTTCTAGTCCTAAAAATTCATACATACGCACATATACTCATATAGAAAGCTTCAAATTATGTTCTAATAATCACCAAATTATGAAAGTATATTCTTTTGTAAATTAAAGATGGCTTGCTAGCTTAATTCCAGATTTTGGTTTACCAACATTGACAAGATTCTCTTGGTTTCGAAGCTTTATTGGACTTTGATCTCTTAGGAATCTAAAATATTTTATTTTCAATATCTGTATGTAATGCAACAGAAATATTTCTTTCTAGATAGTTTATCTCATGTGAAAGGCTGGAAATCCTTTGAGCAGTAGATACACCATTGAAACAGACTTTGAATAACTAAATATAAAAGTTCTAGAGTGACACTCTGTTTTAGCTAATATAGGCATGTGGTTTTTTGTTTGTTTGTTTTTTATCATGGTTTGCTTTGTACTGACTACAAAACCCCAATCCTTAGTCTCTCTGCATCATCAATTAAAAGCTTTAAGGGGTTAAGACACAATACAACAAAATAAGCTGTGCTTCATTGTCACTATGCAGATCTGCTGGGATGCACACAGTCCAGTATTTACAGCAGAAAAAAATTACAACTCTTAAAGCTCTTTCTCTGTGGAGAGGAAAATTTATTTCTTAAATGTAAGAGTAGTATTATTTTCCATCTTCTTATGTATGTATAATTGCAATCTTAATATCTCTTTTAGCTCTTTATTCCCATAGAAGATATGTTGGAGGCACAGTGCGGACAATAGCAGAGCATCTAGAAACATAACCAAGAAGGCTTATATTTGTCTATAGAGTTCAGAAAAGGTGCTGATGTAACAAATTTGTTCTTTCTCCTCTGTAAGCCCATAGAGGAGCTATGCTACAAATTCATAGGCATCTTGATTTATGAGATACACACACATGACCTGGTGTTTAATACATATGTAAAAACAAGCTCTAAGAAAAAAAAATTTTTGCCGACAATTATAAATTGCAAAGTACAATTTCATCCTTGTATACATAATGATTAAAATATAGATTATTGAGAACCCCCTAAAAGAGTATATAAAGAGATACAAATATTGGTTTGAATGAGATTATATAAGGGAGCTTTGCCTTTAATAGCAAAGGGGAAGAATTGGAAAATGTAGCCATCACTTATAAAATTCAGTGATTTTATTTACAAAGCACTCATTTATTTGTTACCCAACTACAATGTTCCAGACATAGAAAGATCTCTGTGCATAAGCAGGCCATAGTCTGGTAGAGGGAATAGCCATTAGAAAATATTAATTATATGATATAATCCGCGTTGTTAGATAGAAGTGTATACCAAGTGCGCATCTCAGGAATGGATTGCAATGACTAATCTTGACTTTCTAGCCAGGAAAGGGGGTACTTTAGCATGAGACTTGATGGTTGCATGAGTTTGGCAGGATAAGGTGGAAGAAAGAAGTCTCTTAAGGAAGATTTTAAAAAGCATGAAGACACACTGCATGATATATTTAGGAAATAAAGGAAACTATGCAGACAGAGAAAGATATACTGGAAGAAAATTACCAGAGGATGACCCTGAAAAGATACTTGAGACAAGAATGTGAAAAGACTTATATAATCTATTGAATTTATCCTTTAGATAATCCTATAGATAATAGTAGTTTTTTATGCAGCATATGACTCACATAAAATGTAGATTTTAAAAGATTATTGTGGCAAAAAGGAAGAAAAAGATATGAAGCAGTAAGAGATTGGATAAAAAATATGAGCAATTAGGAAGATACCATCATGGAAAATGAGAAGCATTTGAGTAAAGGTTATGCCAGAGGAAATTTAAAAGGTGATATAGACACAGCACATTTAGGAGGTAAGCAGTCTTTGTTGATTGTTGGGGTGGCATTCATAAGAAAGGAGTCAAGGATGGTTAAGGCAACTGTTTGAGTGGTTAAGATATCATGATAGAAAGGAAATACAGGGGGAAAATGTACGTATAAAGAGAAAGTTTAACTTTAGTCATGCTGAATCTGCCATATCTCTGGGTCTTCCAGATGGAGTTGCTTAGTAGGCAGATGAAAATACTGATCTGGAGCTCAGAAAGATGGTTAGAGCCAGAGATATACAAATTAGATTGATAGCTGTAAAAATGAGTGTTTATTCTCTGACAGTGGATGACATTTTCTAGAGAGTGTGTAAAATCAAAAGGGAAGACCTGGAGTGCAAACTACACTTATGGAGTTCACCCATTAAGTTATTAAATAATAAACAAAGAAAGAGCAGTTTTAGAGTCTCTGAGAGGATAGTTGGAATGAGTGTTTTGTTTGTTTTTCAAAACTAAGAGTAGAGAGAATCTGCAGGGCCAGATGTTATCAAGAAAATAGTGTGATTATATATATATATGCCCCCTGGATATAGGTAAAGGGAGTCCTCTGGTGACTTTTGTGATACTTTTTCTGTTAGGTGATAGAGACAGAAACTAGAACACAATGAGTTAGATTGTTGATTACTATTCTAGGAAGGCTGACAATATAGGCAAAGGGAGAGGACAAGGGTAGGTAGGAACCATCATGGAAATTTCCTGAAAATCATTGTGAGTAAAGGAGGTATACCTAATAATAAGTACTGAATTGCCAAACCTAAGCCAGAATAGCACTTTTAGCATTGTTATAGTTTCTAATTTCACCAGTTGTATTAGCCTCTCTTTCACATCCATCGGCTAACTGGAAATAAAATAGGTCAAAAGAATAAATACTAGCAGATAAATTAGCGCTTAATATTTTAGCATTATACTCTTTTGAATATGCACTATGACAACACTTTATATATTTGACAATGATATTGGGAAGTAGTCTAGCAACAATCCTTACCAGTAATCATTGGCATCATTGTCACAGTCATAATATGAAATAAATGGGGTATGTTTTTATTCTGAAGAGACCTCACTTTACTGTTCCTTTTCTTCCACTAGCTGGCTACATCATTTAATTACTTAGGATACAACAAAAATAATGTGTGTGAGCTATGCCATAACTGCCTCCCAGCTCCTCTGAGAGTCAATTATGTTTTCTCTTGAAATTTAAATTGAAACTAAAATGTTATAGAGAAGGCTCAGATGTAGGATCAAAGTTTGTGGTGTGTCTTTCAATTCCAGATACATCTGTCACCTTAAAAATGAAATAGTTTCTTTCCACTTGAACTTGTACTTACATCTTTTAAAATTCTGAATCTGTATTGGACTTGGTCAGATTCTAAAAGTTTATGCTACTTATGCACGTTTTAATGTGGATAAATGCTCACACTGACGTTATTGGTCTGGTTTAGCCTATTTACTCAGCCGCTTTCCAGTGCGAGTCAATGAAGTCCTGATCTTAAGTCTAGTCGGGGCAAGGACTTTTTAGCATGCCTCACACTGGTAGTATAATCCTAGCTCTGAGAGCTAAAGTGGATCTTATCCCGTAAGTTGACACTTACTTCCAGGATTGAATTCACTTTTACTTTCTGTTATTTCTGAGGCTCAGTACTTTAAGTAGCATGTTACATTTTATCTAAGAAATGGGGACCGAAGTTAAGAGTAAATTTGCTGCTTGTTAATCTCGGATAATGCTCACCACAATTCACTATCTTACTGTTATATTCTCAGTTTTTTCTATTCATCCTTCGTAAGCAGCTCAGTCCCCAGGACAAGCCTACTGGCATCGTTGGCTTAGCAAAAAACCGAATCTTCGGTCTTGTGCTCTCATCCAAACCACACATACTCTAATTCTCCTAAACTCCAAAATATTGGTTTTTACTGAACAATAAATTTAAATAGCTGTTTCATGTTTTTCAGCTTAAAATTTTTATTTGACTTAGTCATTTATGGTAAGTTGGATCTCACATATTTTATTACATCACATAAATAAGCCTGATAATTTATTTACCCAATGGGAAAAAAACCCCTTCAGGTGTATATAAATGTGTTTTTATACTTGCTTGACTGAGCTATCAAGTATTGCAACTATCATATTCAGCTTCTCACATAGCTTCCAGTGAGTCCCTCCTACTAGCATTCATGCCTTTGTGTAATGTCCTTCTTTTAATTATGGGCTGAATCTAGTGATTTTTTTTCAATGACTAGAATATGGCAAACATAATAGATATCACTCCTGCAATTAGATAATGAAAGATCATGACCTTTATTTTATTAGTACGCTCTCTCTTTCTGTCCTTAGTGAAGCAGATGCTATACCGGAGAGGCCCATGTGGCAAGGGTGGCCTCTGACCAATACCAGTAAGAAGCAGAGGTCCTCCTTCCAACAGCCATGAGGAACTGAGCTCTGTCAAAAGCCACATGAGTGAGCTTAGAAGCGGTTTCTTCCTCACTAGAGCTTTCAGATGAGACCCCAGATCTTGATGACAGCCTTCTAAAAGACTGAAATAAGGCCCAACTATAGTGTGCCCATATTCCTAACCCACAGAAACTGTGAGATAATAAACACGGGTTGTTTAAGCTGTTAAATTTTGAGGTAATTTGTCAAAAAGCAATAGATTACTAATACATCAACATTCATCAAAATATAAATTATGCAGGAATATCCAAATATCTAGTAAAAAACACAGAAGTAAGCAAAATAAAGTTTCTTAAGCAGATAATGATCCTGCACTTTATTCTTTAACAATAATCTAGTCTCCAGTCCTCATTCAATTCTTATTTTCTTTTTCTTCAGAGACAATTCAAATATAAAACTTTTCAGATTTCCCAGCAAACAGCAAGTGCAAACTTTTTAAAAAAATGGAGGTGGAAACTTCAAAGTGCAGCCAAATCACCAGCGGTTAGATGTGACTCTGGGGAGTCTAAAAAGAAAGAAGGAAAAGAAAAACTTTTGAGGCTAAATTTTAATGAAGGATGATTTAATGTATTGAAAACAAAGTTTAAAATTCTGTGAGAATTAATATGTTTAACACATTAAGATCTTAATTATAATCTTGTCTAATAAATGAAAGTTTAAAATATTTAAAATAAATTCAACATAATATATTTTAAATAGTTTGTAAATAAATTTAGGAAAAATTTATGACAAAAGTGTTTACGTCGGCATTGAAAAGAAACTATTTACTTGGAACATTTGCTTTAGACAGCAATTCATTCCTGAATGAAGCTAAATAAATGAAGTGTTAGTACATTTTAAAAGAATTCTGTGTCTAGAATAAGTCATTATGTCCATCTCATGCTTGCAAGAAAATTTAAACCATACCAGAAAGAGGAGAAAATGACCCTTATATGAAGACCTCCAATGAAGAGATTATAATTTCATTGGTTACACATTCCATGTGTAATAAACATCACTGTCAGAATATTCTCATATCTAACATAAATCTCTTTAGTTTCACTTCAAGCTCAAATTGTTGTATTCTCTGTGTTGAACAGATGGAAGACAGTTGGTTGCTAAGCTCTGTGAAGATCTCTTAAGAGACATGAAAACAAGTTTCATGTGCTTCCATGAATGTGTAAATCCTTCACACTTATTGATTCACGGCTCAGGGCTTTCAAATAATGGCTAGGTCCACTGCTCACTGCTATCCCACCCAACCCTAGTCCAGAAGTGCTCTTTAATTGACCTTCAAAGTATAGAGTCTTGAATAGGTAGAAGTCTTAATATTTTGAGGGTCAAGAAAGCCAGTCGTTTCTATAAATTCCACTCATAGGGACCTATAGCTCTGAAGATTCCAAACAAATATATTTCAACTTTCACATGACATTTGTTCAAATATTTGGAAATCACTCTCCAATCACTATTATTTTCTCCTATAGAATAAAAATCTTATCCTTCCTTCTACCAATTCATCCTATGTAACGTTGACTTGAGATTCCTTCTCTATTCTGATCTTTTCACCTGGACATATTATAACATTATTTCTCTGCTTTTTCAAATTCCACTTTTTCTTTTATAAGCATATACTTTTAGTGGGCTGACCATTTTTTCCCTGCTTTATTTTCAGAACTTGATATTATAAAAATACTAAAAATATTGCTTTTGATTTTCGAATACAAAATAAATATTATTATATTGACCATTCCTTTTAAACTACACATTTCTACCTGTGATTTTGATACCACCAGGTTATCTACTTCTATTTTTTTCAGCCCACAATTATTGTACATCAGTTCAAAAATTTTTCTCTGAGTAGGTGACATCAAGAGTTAGATATAATACTCCAAACATTATTTGAAGAAATATAGAGCTCAAGAGGGTGTTTAATTCCACTAGTATGATAGTGTATTCATCACAACAACTGACCAAGGAAGCTCACTAGAGTTCTGATATCCAGAGATTTTACTGGGAATTCATTATGCAGGTGTGGTTGATTGATCAATTGCCCACGTGATTTAACTCAGTCTCTGAGTTGATTCATCCTAGGTGACCCAAAGTCTCATTCCAAGTCATATTGTTGACCTTGCTTACATGACCAACCCCAAAACTAAGACTGCTAAGTGTGGTCAGCCCCACTCTGAACAAAAAAGCTCCTATTAGATATGACACAGATTACCTGCCAGAGGCCGAGAGCAAATGCAAGACCTTACTTTGTACAAGGCAAATTCTTTACTATACACTGACAATCTCTTAATTTTAAGTGGGTGGTATACCATTAACATTTGTGCAATGACTGATATAGTTGAATTTAACTCTACCATTTAGTTATTTGCTGTCTATTAGTCCTATCAAATCTTTATTTCTCATTTTATGACTTCTTTCGTACTTACTGAGTACTTAATTTTAAGATTCCATTTTATCTCCATCATTAGTTTATTAGATCTTTGTTTTTATTTTTAATGACTGCTTTAGGGCTTACAATGTACATATTTACTATCACAGTCTAGCTTCAAATATACAATTTCATGTATGGCATATGAACTTCATATCAGTATATATCCATTTTACTCATCTTGGCCTTTACCAGGTTTCATACATTTGACACCTAAATATGGTAGAAGACTTTTAATATGTTCTTACTATCTTTGATCTAAACAGATACTTATCTTTTAGAGGTATTACACAATAAAAAATGTTTTACAACTACTCATTGTTTATAATTTCCAGAGATATCTATTTTTTTAATAGTTCCAAATTACTATCAGGTAGCATTTTCCTTTTGTCTTGAGATCTTTCTTTAACCTTTCAGTGAGGGATTGCTGGTTATAAATTCTCACAGCTTTTGGTTAAATCAGAAAAATTTATTATTTTGCCTTCATTTTTGAAACATAGTTTTACTGGCTCAATAATTCTAGGGTGATTCTTTTTTTCAGTGTTTTAAAAGTATCATTCCACTGTCTATCAGTTCCTATTTTTTCTGATAACAAATCTTCCATTCTTTTCTGAGTAAAGTATGTTTATCTCTGGCTGCTTTAAATTTTTTTTTATCAGTGAATTCATTATAATTGATTGAGATGTGAATTATAATTGTTTCATTTGGGTTTATTTTGTGTGGGGGTCTATTTGGAAAATTTTCTATTATTTCTACAAAGTTTTGGTTTTTTTTTTTTTTTTGGTCCTTTCCTCTCTCCTTTTTCTTCTTTGGTTATACCAATTATACATATATATTAGGCTACATAAACTTGTTCCACAGCTCTCTGATGCTCTGTTCAACTTCAGTCTTTATTTTTTTTTGCGTTTTATTTTGGATAGTTTCAATTGCTATATCTGTAGGTTCATTAATCTTTTTCTTCTATAATGGCTTGCCCTTAAGCTCATCTGGCATATATATGGATAATAGATGGATAGATCTCAGACAATATAGTTTTTATTTCCAGAAGTTTGATTTGGGTCTTATTATATATTATAAATCTCTATTTAATGTTCAGTCTTCCTTCTAGTTTCTTCGACATACAGAATATAGTCATAATAACTGTTTTAATTTCCTTATCTAATAATTGTATCATTTGGATAGTTTTTGGTCCTTTTAATTTGTTGATTTTTCTCCTTCTGATGGTATACATTTTCCTGCTTGTTTTCATGGCTGGTGGCGTTTTATTGATTGCCAGGCATTATAAATTTTATTTTGTTGGGTTTGGAAATATTTGTATTCCTACAAATATTCTTAAGCTTTGTGCTTAGATTCAGTTAAATAAATTAGGAAAAGTTTTATTCTCTTCGACCTTGCTTTTGACTTTTGTTATACAAATCAGGATCAGCATTTTGACAAGGATTAATTTTGCCCTATTACTGAGACAAAACCCTTCTTAAAAGCCTATCTAGTGCTCCATAAATTATGAAGTTTATCACTCATGCTGATGGTAAAAAGAAAAAAAAGCAAAGATCTGCATACTTGTGTTCTGATGATTGTTGCATCTAATCCTTTCAGTTGTTATTTTCCCAGACTTGGTTAATTTCCCAAATAAATGAATTTACCAGCACTCAGCTAATAGACTTACGAGAGACCTTCTGTAGATCTCTGGAATTCTCTCTCAAAACTTCTTTTTTTTCCCCCAAGTACTCTGCTCTGCATATTCTAACTACCCTGCCCTCCTCAAACTCCCATTCTGTCTCTTCAATTTAGGGATACTTTTTAGTCTTTCCCGAGTGACCTGAAAATTATCTTCAGACAGTAAACTGGAGCAATTGGGGCAAGTGGGGCTTACATCAGTTTTTATTGTCTCTCAGAGGTCACTGCCCTTAATTTCCAAAAATCTAATATCTTAAAGCCATGTTTAAAATATGTTTTTGTGGGTTTTTGTTGTTGTTGTTGTTTCAGGTGAGAGGTTAAATCTACTTCCATCTTGGCCAGAAGTATAAGTCTTATCTCCTTTTCTTATGTTGAACAAAATCAGTGGAAGCAAATTTCTCAGTTTTCCGCTTTGTATATAGGAAAGAAACATTCACCATTAAGCAAAGTTTACGTGAGATACTAAGCTGAATGGAGTAGATAATAACGTGATTCATTGGGATTTCATAGTTTTATTTAATTTTTCAATATTAATTGAAAATATTTATTTAAATATAACCTTATGATAAAAATCTAATATTGAGCAAATTGAAATTATGCAGTACTTTTAAATTAACAGGCATAGGTAAAGGAATTTTTAGAAAGAATTAATATCATAAAAATAAAATAGTAAAGAGGAAACAAAAAGATATAATAAATAATAAAATCAAAATAAGGTGAAATCTCATTTTTGAAGTTTTCATGGTTCATATAGTGAACTCATTTTCTCCAGAAACAATCTTCTAGATTGGATTTTAAAATATTAATAATCTGAAAATAATTCCTTTTGCAGTTGCAACAAAAGGAATAAAATACCTAGGAATAAATTTAACGAAATATGTGAAGGACCTATATAATGAAAACTACAAGACCCTATTAAAATAAATTGAAGAAGATACAAAGAAATGGAAAGATATTCTGTGTTCTTGGAAGAATCAACATAGTTAAAATGACCATATTACCTAAAGCATTATACAGATTTAATGCAAAATTCCATCGGCATTTTTTAAAGAAATAGAACAAAAAATCATCAGATTTGTATGGAAGCACAAAAGACCTCGAATTGCCAAAGCCATCCAGTGAAAAAAGAATGAGACTGGAGGCATCACTCTGCCCGACTTCAAATCATATTACAAAGTGACAGTAATCAAAACAGCATGGTATTGGCAGAAAAACAGACAAATGGACCAGTGGAACAGAATCAAGAGTCCAGAAGTAAACCCATATTTATATGGGCAAATAATTTTTGACAAAAAAAACCAAAAACGTACAATGGAGAGAGGAAAGCCTCTTCAATAAATGGTGCTGGGAAAACTGGAAGGCTGCCTGCAAAAGAATGAAACTAGGCTGTTGTCTATCACCACATACCAAAATTAGCTCAAAATGGATTAAGGACCGGAATCAATAAAATGCATAGAAGAAAACATAGGAACTAAACTCAAGGACTTTGGGCTTAAAGAGGATTTTATGATTTGGCCTCAAAGTCATGGGAAGTAAAAGCAAAAATAAATGAATGAGACTACATTAAATTAAAAAGCTTCTGCTCAGTAAAAGAAAACATAAAATGTTAATAATCTAACAAGCAAAGATCAAAAATTAAGAGATTAGAAAAATAATGGAATAAAAGTAAACTAAAGAGATACAGTTAATAAATAAATTAGACACAACTGATAAATTAAGTCATAATCATTTATGTCACAAACACTCTGAGTTCTTTATACTTAAAGAAAAAAACCTAGAAGATTTTATAAATTGTAATCAGCATGTAAGATGTTAATAATTCTTAGAATTTGACGTAATAAGATAAAGTTAAAAAACGAGATGCTTTGAACATCATAACTAACTTTAATGTCTCTAT
The DNA here is from genome assembly GCF_902729225.1 of Pteropus medius. Classification (NCBI taxonomy): domain Eukaryota; kingdom Metazoa; phylum Chordata; class Mammalia; order Chiroptera; family Pteropodidae; genus Pteropus; species Pteropus medius. The sequence continues at coordinate 15,368,395 of NW_024346062.1, forward strand.
CTGTTCACCTATGCGTTTATCTATCTTTTCTTATCTATTGATATAGACTGTGGAATTGCAAGTTATAACCTGAATATTGACCATGAGGAGGTCAAAGCAGGTTTTCTGAAGTTGAATAGACAAAGTAGAGGAGAGTCTAAGGCAGGGACAGTAGAGTCTGATAAGTATGGCACAGTCTTACAAAGATAATGCCTCATTCAAGGCTGAAAGTACAGAGCTAAATCAGTATAATGGGGACATTGGATGCTCTCAGGAAAAATAAGTCTGAAGAGGTAAGGAGCCAGGACAAATTGCTTAGATTTTTATCTTGTCTGCAGTGAGGAAGTAGCATGTTTGTTGTATACCTCGTGAGCTTTGAATACTACCTGATAAAGCTCCAAATCTAACTGATACTCACTGGTTATGTAACCTTGTGTAACTACTTAAACTCTCCAGCTCTTAGTTCCTTCATAAGTAAAATGGAGGTAAAAATACTTAACTTTCAGGGTTACTATGAGAACCATGAGGTATGTAGTATGGGGCATATTCTACCTACTCAATGAATATTAGCATTTTATATTTATTATATATAACATATAATATAAATTAACAGTTTATAATATTAGCTATTCTTTTTGAAGTAGAAGAGTGATAGTTTTTCCTTTATACAATTATATATTCAACTGTATAAAACCAGAGAAACAAGATCAGTGGAGATGCTTTTGATAATCAAAGTGAGGAATTTTATGGTTTTGAAGTAGAATAGTGTTGGGTGTGATAGGATATGGTGACTGAGTAAATATAAGGAGTAAAGTAGAGGAAGGATAGCAAATTAATTCCAAGTTTTCTTGCTTTATTGATTCTCTTAAGAAGGGTTGCTTTAGTAGAAGTAGGTTCGGGGTAATAATAGTAGTAGTACTTATGTAACTTATATAACACTTGCGCGAGTTCTCTAGTAATTCCTGTAAAAGTGTAATTATCATTCAGTCTTCACAATCAGCATGGGGGAAAGTGCTATTTCCGTTTACAAATAAGGAAACTGAGCCATGGAGAGATCTATTAACTCTCTTAAGGTCATCCGGCCAGTAGATGGCAGGGCTGGGATTCAAACACAGGAGAAAAATTCCATGAACAATGCTTTACCCACTCTACATATTGTTTACTTATGAAAATGGTATGGAATATGTAGAGTGGATGAGACAATGTTCTGGATTTTTGCACCAAAAGATTTAAAATATTAGTGTCAGTTTTCTCATCTGTAAATTGATGTTATCCGAGTAGATAATGATTGCCTTTCATTTATAAGATTCTTTTAACTCCAATTTAAATTAATTTAGTTAGTTAATTAATTAACAAAATTAATTTATTAAATTAATAATGGCAAATAGATAACCCAGTGATATATAGATAGTTAGCAGCAAAATATAATTGGGAAGATAAGATTCTAAATCTAATGATTATTTTTATATTAGGAGTGAGGTGTAAGGGTTTTTGTAATTGTTGCTTTTGATTTACATTGTTCACAGTAGTTATGACAGCACATATACAGTCAAAGGTGGAGGTAAGCTTTTCTTTCTATCTCTGTTCTTCCCCTTCTTTTTCTGACCTCTTATAATATCCTGCCACTACTTGAAACAATTTTCACAACAACAACAAAAAATGAGTTAGTAATCTCTTTTAAAGATTTTTTTGTTTTTTTTTTGTTTGTTTTTTTACCACAAAAACACAAACAATGGGTTGTGTGGTTATTCTAAATGTGAAGAAACTTTTTCAAAGAGCAGAGTAAAATAAAATTAAAGAAACGAATACCCCCATGAAATATGAATTATGGAATAAAAACCTTCATGGCTACTCCAGTACCAATCTCTTTATGTTCATTGATATTTGTCATTTTTCTTTACTCTTTGTGATGCATATTTGGGAAGGAGAAATGAAGAATAAGATAGGGAAAGGTACTGCAGAGAAAAATGAAGCTAACTATAGGAAGAAAACTAAGAGAGAAAAAAAGGCAAATGAAAAAAGGAAAGAGAAACTGAAAAAATGGCAAGAAAAAAATGAATAAGAGAAAATGAAGATAAATGGAGTGACAAGAGGAATAATGAGTTATGAAAAACTATATGCCCTTAATAAATTAAAATCTTGAGAATAAGAAAATAAACACAGCGTTAAGGCTTTTAAAAATAGGTGCTTATGTGGCTATTTTATGTACCAGATTTTGATGTTAAGAAGGATTTTAATAACAACACTTGGGCACCCCAGACTGAAACATCAGTGCAAGAATAATTGATGAGAGTGCTGTTGTTGCCATGCCTTAGTATTCATTTAAATGTATATAAGATGATTTGTTATGCAAATAAGATGTAAATGAATCCATTGAGACTAAAAGGCAAGAGTCTCTGGATTACTCAGTGCTATCATATCCACCTAGGGAAGGCAATTAAGAAACATAAAAGCAGCATTAACTACTAAGAGTGTTTTATAAAAGAGACCAGGCTGATGGTGATTTGACTAGTCTGGATGCTATTCAAGGTGGAGCTCTTTTTCAAATGTAATTCTATCTGTTATGTTGCATAAACCTACAGTTAATTTATCTTTTTCCATCAAGATCCAAATCACACATAATATAATTGCCTTTGTAAGTAGACAATCCATCATGACTAATGATGCAAAGATGAACCGGATGGCCAAAGGTCTGATGCACTTAGCTTTTACAAAATGAAAGAAAAGAACATCTCACTTTTCCACAGTATAAAATAAGTCTCTAGTAGGTAGAAATGTTTTCCATTCTTCAAATAGTTCAATTTTAATCAGTATACACTGGCCATCTCTAATTTAAAAATAGATTGAATTTCAGCAACATATATCAATTCAACATATATCAGTTTTCCGGCAAGAGAATGTCAAAATGAAATCAGGGGCCTAGATAAGCCCATATAAGCCTTCATTCCTTTAGTTCTCATATATTACTGAGACCCTTTTTGTGCCAGGCAGTATTCCATGTGCTTGAAATATAGCAGTGAGCAACAGGGATGAGTCCTGGCACAGAGAGCAGTAAGTAAACAAATAAGTGCATAACCTCATTGTAAGTGCTATGAAAAAAGAACTATCAGACAAGGAAGATTCAAAGTGACAGTAGTTACAGTTTAGATAGGTTTAAGATAGGTTCTGTGAGACACTAATCAGATACTGAGACAGAGTTTAGGGTTCAAGATGTTTATTAGTTATTAACACCTATGAAGTGAAGGAGAAGGAGGTAGAGATGGGCAGAAGGAGTCGAATTGTGAAGCACTCCAGATAAAGTCTCAGCCAACCCATTGAGGAACTCTTGAATGAGTACTGCTCAGTAGATTGTCCTGTAGATAGAAAATCACAGGCCTTTTTATCTCTGCCTTACTCAGCCGATGAACGTGGACTGTCGCAGAAAAAAAGGCATAACCTTGAATGGACCATTTTCTTCAAAGGATGCACACCTCAAAGGAGCTGACAACCAAGGTCTATCTTCTGATTCTACTGTTCACAGCTGAGCAGTATGTTCGTCCTTGAAATGAGATCTGGATGGCACATCTTCATGTGTACCACAAGAGGATAGCAGGACAGGTTTTCTGGACAGAAAACTGAAAGAAATAGAAAACTGAACTTTGCTAATATATAAAAATATAGTTTTATAAGAATATGTAAAGCCAACTTCAGTATTCAATTCCATATATAAGGAGCTTGGAAGTTGCCATCCTAACAAGTAAAATGCTTAAAAGACTGAAGAATCAACAACTCTTCTTGAATCAGAAAGAGGGGAAGACACAGAGCAAACTACTGCCCATAGGATTGAAGAGACTGACAGGCAAATACTGAGAGTCACAGCTTACCAGAGCAAAGGCTCAGAGCAGAAACCCCAGCGGCATCCAGTGCCAGGCAAGAAAACCTGAAATATAATTGATGAATTGCTGGAGGCTCAGTGTGGACAAGTCTGGGAGTCAGAAGCTCCAAGGGGATCCAGTCATAGGAAGGCCCCATGATTTTGTGGTATTGGCTCCAGGAGCTTTGACCAGAATATGTAAAGCAAATGAGAAACATTTGGTGGAGTGCTCAGGAAAAAGACTGCAGGAAGTCTGAGGAGTGATGACGAGGATAGGAATACAAAGGAGAAGAGACAGAATATGAGTATATTAGACATAACAATCAAAATACTCACTGGGCCAACATCTCTTAACAAGCAAAAGTGCTATCTGTCAGGCAAGAGTGCTAGGATATTGCTTAGCATTATTTTTGTACTTTACTCTTTCAGTCTTTACCTTGTTTGCATTTTTAATTGCAAGTTCATGTAAGATTTGGAAGAATGCCATCTGATCATTATTTTGACATGAGAGCAGGGACAAGACACTCATGTTATTGCTGCCAAAGCAAAACTCTTTAAATTCCCTTTTCTATCACCTAACTTCATACCTAAAAGGATCTGAGTTCAGTGTGTGCTCTGTCTCATAACTCTATGATTTATGGCTACCTCCCCATCTGAGAAATGGGAATGATTAATACCTTTTTTTTTTATTTTCCAGTTTGGCTGTGAGGTTAATAGCTGCAACATGGCATTTAGTAGATATATGACTCATTGTAGCCATTTGTATTGACAACTAGAAAGCATTTTATTCCTTTCACGTTTTCAAAACTTGAGAAAAGGAAAGGAATGAAGAATGGTAGGTGGCAGATCCTTGTTCTGCAGGAGAATCAACAGAAGTTAGTGTTGAAGAGGAAAAATTTCATCCTTTCTAAGGAAAAATTGTATGAAGAATTCATAATATTCATACATTAAAAAGGAAGCATTTATTGTGTTCAGGTATGGAATTGCCTGTACTTCAGACTCTAGATAATCCAAGACACCTTGTTTACTCAAGAGTTGAAGTCTTTTAAAAATTACTAAGGATATAAAATTAACTTTTAGCCTTTCCTGAATATCACAGATAATATTTGCATAGGCAAAATTCAGTTTACTCAGCACTTAAGTTAATTGGTTTCCTCCTGAAGAGCTTAAAAGTAATTAATTGAAAAACACAGAATTTTAAAAGTATTTTTAGCCATCATATTTTAAATATGTAGAGTAGAAATAAGTAAACTTTATGTTAGATCTTCTTTTTGCCAGATGGCACCGCATATTACTTATTCAGGAAGGTACTGATTTATTCAAAATGTTGTACCTTTAAGGTTTGCTAATAATCATGTTCTACTCTATATGAGTAAATTATTGCTTTATATATGATATTTTCCTTCAGAGCCAGGACACTAAAAAATTTCAGTTGCATTTGCTTATACTCATATCTTCATTTGAATAAACCAGTCAACAAACTAAGAAACATATTCTGTAAGTTGATCACCAAACGTAATCATAAGGCTTAGCCACACATTTGGCCATCTCCATAAACCAAATCTACTTAAAAAAATTAGTAGGTACCAATTCTGAGCCTATTTAAAAGTGTACAATACGTTCTGAAAAACATTTCTAAAAATAAACTCAGGAAGATTTTGAATAATGGAAATGCTAGAGAAATGAATCCTCAAAAAATGATAACCTCGAAAGAGATGATGTTCATGTTGATGAAGAAATTCTAATATGTTTTTAAAAATAGTACTCTCCTTTACACTCACAGTTCATATTGGATTGGCAATATTTTTTTTTTCACAGCCCTATTCACTCTGACTTCTCAGGCCACCCATGATTTTTTATGCTGTTCTGCTCTTCTTGTTGTTTTTCAATCAAATGTTTGAGGGTAAAGAAACCTGCTAAATGGAATTAGGATAAGGAATAGTATTGGGATTGGGTCACAGTTTTCTTCCATTCTCCTGGCATCTATCTTCTGTCTGGCTTTGGGTATAGCTCTGTCATGCTTTTATATCCTTGCCAAATAGTTTGGGGTGGGCTGGCATAATTTCTGACCACAAATATAGCTGTTACTTGCTCCTTTGAGGCTAAATATTTTATTCTGGCTTTTCTGGTTTTCCAAAAGTTTAATGGGAAGACAGATTCAATGAAATAAAGTTAATGTTTCTATTGCTTGAATTACTTTTATTTCCCAACATAAATAATAAAATTCCAACCAAGAATTTAAATGTGGACTCCACCATTGTGGTCCGATTGTTATTCCTCCTCCTCTTCTTCCTCCTTCTCTTGCTCCTCCTTATTTTGGGGGAGCGTATAATAGACATATAATATTATATTAATTTTCAGTGCACAGCATAATGATTTGACATTTGTATATATTACAAAATGATCACCATAATAAGTCCACTTAATATACATCACTGCATATAGTTACAATTTTTTCCCTCCTTTTTACTTTCTCTTTCTCTCTCTTTAGAATTATGTCACATGACCACAGCTAGTTGCACAAAAATGATTATTTAGTCACTCCAACCAACAAAATCAAAATTCTTTTGACAAGAAAGAAGAGACTGGACGTTGAACAAAATACTGAGTGTGCTGCACATATATTCACTATTTTGCAATTATTTTTACTTGTCTCTCTCTTAAATCAGAAGCTATGACTTAGTGCCTAGAATAATATTTAGAACACAGTAAGTGTTCAAGAAATGTTGGTAGAAATTTAAAATGTAAATTCTAAATATTTTCTATGCTTTTTTCCCTCTGACATACTTACAAAACTAACTTTGTAAGTACCAGACTATAAAAGAAAATCCAGAGAAAACAAAAAACTCTGTGCTTGTTTGGAAAATATTTATCGATTTATTCTACCTTGCTTGGTATATATTATTTAGCTTCACAGGACTGCTATAAAATTCAGCCAAATCATTCATAAATGTTAGAATAGAATTTAATATAAATCACCATTTTTAATTATCTCAAGAAGGTAACCAGCTATAGCAATAAAACAGAAGAGTAGCTGAAGCATTTCAACGTGCCAAGGAAAGAATGAACAAGACTAGGAACACCAAAAAGGAGAAAACAAGCAATATTTAGAAATAAGAATATCTGTACAAATCTATTTTCTAGAAGAGCAGATTTTGGGTATATTGCTCAATAAACACAGATGAGTTTACGTTTCAAATTATGTATTTATAGAGAAACCACTTATCTAGAATTCTGGTCTGCGTAAAGATAGAAAACCAAAAGAAAATGGCAGTATATTAAAACAAATATCCAGAAATTCAAACCTCAGGTTGATTCACAGCCTGCCATTGCCTCTGATTATGCCTACAATTAATAAGAAAAGTCTTTTATTTTCAACATGACATGTTTCTGAGAAAATCATAAAAATGAAGGAGAGCTACAAGGAGCAATAGCCCCGCCCAGCACTCACTGGTGACAGATTATAAATGATGCTGAATTTTATTAGTTGCCTGATATTTAGTAAACAACAGAATTAGCAACGATTTCGTTTCCATTAATATCTTATAAAGGGAAAAAAGAAAGTTATTTTACTACATCCAGAGATCTATTTTCTTACTAATTACCAGTTTTAAAATGATTAATTAAGGCACAAAGTAGCAGTATTAAATTTGTATGTGTCTCTTTTTTTCTCGTGATGCAGTAGTTAATAATAAAAAAAGAAAAAAAAAAGTATTGATTTTACCCAAAGGTAGTTATGCTTGAAAAGTATTTTTTAAAAATTTACTTTGGTTAAATAATATTTTTATTAGAACTTGGTTAGATGAGGATTTTAAAAATATAACATTTTTTCCAAGTCCCTAGGATATAAACAACTAAGAAAATAGAAGTCAAAAACATTTTCTAGTTAGCCCCTGAAGGGTAACAGGCACCTAGTAATGAAATCTTTAATATTCATTTTGATGTGGTCTGGGAATGTGTGCTGTGCATGACATGACCCACTGTCTTTAGATCTAGCCTCTACTTTTCACAGGGCAGGAAAGATGGGAAGAGACTCAGATAGAAGTAGGTTACAGTGAAGGAAATGACCTACCCTACTAGCCAAATCTCACTGTCAAAATATGTGGCAATGTATAGAATCATGCAAAGTCACAAAAGACTTGATGTCCCATGATAAAGTAGGAGAGTATCTTAACAGGTAGCAGGGACTGGTGAGGATGGAAAATGGGTCAGGAGATACTTAGACAATCGTGTCAGGAGCAAGGTCCTAATCACTAGACCATGATGCCATTCATTAGCAAGTTCACCTCAGGCCTATCCATGGTTATAAGATGAGGAAAGTTACTGAAGTGAAAATTTAAGAAAGGAACCATAGATCAGGCAGTTGTATGATCTGAAGCACCAGGTATAAACTATCTGGAACCAGGAAGAAATACAACTGAGCTGACTATGCAAAGGTGATAGAACCGTCAAACATACTCTGTACTTCCCCATGCCAAATCAAAAATGCAAATAATGCTTTTTACTTGGCCATCATTCCCTCTTGAACTACCATCATCCTTCTAATACCTCTCCTCTCCAAACATCTCAATTCACTGAAATCTAACTTTGACTCTAATTTGTACTCATCAGTATCACCAACGCCTTGATAAATCTCATAGTTAATGGCTGCAGCGTTTACCCCAAAGCATATGTCATTGTAGAATATTCTCACTTTATTGAAATCAAATCTTCTGTTAGCATTCTTATACAATTTTTTCTGCTGCTGCTGCTGCTGCTGCTGCTGCTGCTGCTTCTTCTTCTTCTTCTTCTTCTTCTTCTTCTTCTTCTTCTTCTTCTTCTTCTTTCTTCTTCTTCTTCTTCTTCTTCCTCCTCTTCCTCTCTTCTTCCTCCTCTTTTCCTCTTCTTCTTCTCCTCCTCCTCCTCCTCCTCCTCTTCCTTCTTCTTTCTTTATTTTCATTCTCATTATCCTTCCTTAATTTCCTTCACTGGAGCATTCCCTAGATTTCTAAAGTTCTCCTCAGGGTTTTGACTTTGTCACTTCTCTTCTATTCCTATAGGATTTCGCTGGGTAATTTTATTCTTATTTTACAGAGTAGCAGTGTTTTATTTGAGACTCTTCCTGTCTTAATTAATTTGACACTCAAAAACACAAGAATTAACTAATAGTCGTTAAGTACTCCGTATTCCAAAATGAAGTTCTATACCACGTATTTAAAATGTACAATTTTGTTGTAAAATAATAGATTTAAATGTACAATTTAAACTGAAATTTATAATGTACAATTTAAATGCAACTGCCTGGAAGATATAAAAATGTTGAAATTAAAAGAGGAAGAGAGAGAGAGTTTCTTTGGAGAGAGCCATTGGAATGCTATTGGATGTTCTCTACTTTGTGAAGGATGGGGTCAGCTTTTTCCTTGGGAAGAGTCAGCTTTTTATTTGTCTTCTAAAATTTGCAGGAACAAGTGCATGTTGAATGGGATATTTAAAGACTAGAATTGGACACCTAAAATTTGCAGGAACAAGTGCATGTTGAATGGGATATTTAAAGACTAGAATTGGACTAGAATTGGACAGTGTCAGAGCAAAACGAAGTGGCTACATAGGGAGCCAGCTGTGATTTTTCAGATGATAAGAGATAGCCGTATATTTCCCAAGGCCCAGAGAGTAAAGCAACCTCACTAGGAAAGCCTTTAGTATACCAAAGACCAGAGGTGTACAATCATTTGCAGAATCTGAAGAGGATATAGTAAGTAGCCAGTCAGAAGAAAGCATTGTCTGCATCAGGGAAGCTGTAGTCAGATGCCCTTGGAAGGACAGTTTGCAAGGAATCCATGGAAGTACCCATGAGACTCAACTTGGAACATACTCTAAGCCCTGAAACTACAGATGCCAGGTCACTATCAGCAAGTAAAACATTTACGGCCTCTTCTTCTCCCTTCTCTTCACCAAATCCTGGTTGCGAGCAAGGAGGAAGAGAAATGCAAAATGAGTAAATTTAAGAAATCCATACTGACCTAGGGAGAAAAGGAGCTCTGATGATGAATCTGTTAGAGATTGCATCCAACAGTTGGGAAACTAACTCACTGTGGGAGTTTCAAGAGACATTGAGAAAAAAAGCTATTTTTTGCTTGTAAACAATAAAATCTAGCATTTTGATGTGAATGATTACACCAATGGCTCTCACTGTCTTCAACCCTCGTTTCTCTTAAGACTTATATTTTTAATTTTCACCTGTTAGTCTCTGAATTTGTGGGCACCTTAACCTAGCATATTTAAAATGAAATTCTTCTCTATAAAGCATTTTATTTTTCTATATTCTTTATCAAAAATAAGAACATTATAATCTATCCAGTGTAACATGATAGCAGTCTCAAATCAATCTGACTCTTTTTCCATATTCCTGACATTCAATCCAAATACTTCTTTTACCTCCTGAACAAATTTCAGTTCAAGCCTCTCTTCCTTCCCCATCTCCAACCCATTGATGAAATTCTACCCATCAAAATTCTTTGCCTAGACTTTTGAAATACTCCCTTATCTGTCTCCCTACTTTAATCCCAAATTTTAATTTATCTTCTAAACTATCTCTCTAGTTCCATCTCTCTAAAACAAGTAGATTATTGTATCCTTCTTTGCCTATGCATTTTGCATAAGATCTCTACTTAACTAGAATTCTTTCTTCCACTGGAGAACTTTTAAAATCATTCAAGAAGTCCTCATTAGTTTCTATGTCATGAGCAGGGCGACTCCCCAACTCTTTCCTGACCACATCTTTATACGAACAGCTATTATAACATGATTCACACGTTATAATACGAACAGCTATTATAACATGATTCTTTATACGAACAGCTATTATAACATGATTCACACTGAATTGAGATTTTGTGTTACTACCCCTCCTTCCTCCAGAGGGTGAGCTCTTTATGTGACTGAAAATGACATTTTTTTTTTAACATTTTTGTTGTTCCAATACCTAGTTGTTGAATAGATAAAGCTGATGATGAGCTACTGTATAAGTGCTAGACATTCTTACTCCACTGTTGGCTCAAACTAGGGTTAATCTTAGGAATTGTAGGTAAAGTTGAGCCTTTATATTTTATTTGTTGACCTATTTTAGGAATGGGTAGGTGAAGGAGATGAGAAAAGCAAGGGCTAGAAATCAGACTGATCTTAATAAGTACTGGGAATCAGCAAAACTAAAAGCCATTCATCCATTTCTGTTGTTTTTCTCTTTCCAATATTTTATCCTTTGGGTACTTAAAACGAGTTATTAGTTTGGTACATTGTTATGAAATCATTATAATTCATCATTGTTCATCTGATTGTCCAAACATCTATGCAGTTTGTTAATATAAATCATTTGCATTATAACCTTATTGCTTTGCTTTAGTATTTATTCAGTTCTTGAGAGTACCGAGGAATGAAGCGTTACATGAATACTCAATAAGATTTAACAGGCAGTTTGGACAGAGGAGCTGAGATATCTAGGTCTAGTTATTGAATGAGGACCACACTAAGAGAAGATCGACCACAAAATGCAATGATTATGCTTATTATCTAAGCACAAACTAATTGATTTTTATAATTACTCATAACTTTCATTTGGAATATCTTTGTAAAGAAAATTTATTTGCCTATTTGCTGGAGCTAGCATCTATGAATGAAGTATTATATTTGGAGAAAGAGAAAGCAAGAGAGAATGCTTTTCTGTATATCTATGTCTATTTATATGTCTCATATGTAAGGAATTTTAATGAATATATGGATCCCTGATTAAATATCTAGCCCCAATACTAGGGATTATTCAGAAATATGATCTCGGTGTGTGATTAGATTACCATTTCTATGAATTTCAGTCAGAATTTAGAAATTTCATCTAATGTTCTATTAGAAAGTATCTCTCCAAATGGCATGTGATGGCAACAATCATCAATGCATGAAGCAAAGTACATGGCACTATGTCCTATATATAATACTGTTTCAAATTTCCGTAGGTCTAAGTTTAGTTAACAATTATAAGCTAATCAGTTACACATTCTTAACACTAATAATTTCACTTCTACAAATAAGCTAGGCAAGAACAGAGATTCTGTCTTCATGTCTCCCAAAATGCCTAGCACCATGATAAGAAAAACAAGTATGAAATAACTGATTGCCTAAAAATTTTGTAAAACTTTTGTGACAGCATAGGAAAGGACTCTATCCTCTCCTTGCTATTACAATTTCCCCTTGCCTTCATTTTCTATTACTGCAATCATTGTCATCTTTTTAGGTTACTTAGAATATGTGACTATTGTCTCTTATCAAGTAAATCAGGTAAACAGAATTGATTGCTTTAAAATCTTGAATTATGAGTGTCATACTGTTCAAGTTTCTCCATGTAATGCTTTAAAAGAGGAGTGGTAGTAAGTTCTGTTTACCCAATTTACTTGAGAATAAAGTAACTATAATAGAAAGCGACCATATTACTTGACTAACATTTAAAATATTTTTTTAGGTTAATAATTGGTGTAAGCCCTAGCTTTCTATGAACCACCTTCCCATCTTTATATCGCTATCTTTTTCTATTTCCATTAGGCTATAGATATCATTAGACTATAGACGAACAATGCATTTCCATTTTAGACATAGGCAGAGTCTCCAGTTTGCCTCAGTCCTCACCGTTCCAAGTTATCTTATACCTTTCTCGTTTTACAGTATAAAACCACCTTCCAATCTCTATATCTCTATCTTTTTCTCTCCATTCCCAATCTTCCCTTAATTCTGTTTTTCTTCCTTTATAATGCATACACACATATGCATGTACACACACACACACACACACATTACTACTGCCATATCCAATAAAAACCATCATCATGTCTGGGGATCTTTGCAGAAACAGTGCCTAATAAAATACAGCAGCAGAGATCATTAGAATTAATAATTTCAAAATTATCAGGTGTAGAAACAAATGAATTGATGTGAAGGGAAGTCAAAATATTGTAAGCAGTGGATAACTTTTTAATAGGGACCTACTAGAAAGATATATATGGCACTATTGTAAAATATTTGCTTTTTACAACATTGAATGTTTTAATGTGTGCTTTACTGATTTAATTACAATTATTATGGTTAGTACTGCCCTTAAGCAAAGGTGTGAAGAAGGTGAAAATAATCTTTAGCATTTCCTATTCTGTATTCTGTGATCCTCACCTTTTTTTTTGAGGGTCTAACTACCTTTTGCCACTTTCTGCTCATATCTATCACTGCTTAGAATTTCGCCTTTTGTACCTTAACCAGGCTTGGTCTTCCACAGTGCTCTGTATGCTATGAAATTTAACTTATATTAGTGTGTTTAACTCTTTCATTCACCTTCTAGTAGCCTTAATGATTAATCTGAATAAACTAGGAATTTCCAACACAAATAAATACCATGCACTAGTGTCTAATATTGTAGAGTAAAGCAGGAAAAGCATAAGATAACTTTGAATGGTGAGAACCGACCAAGGCAAACTGAAGACTTTGGCTATGTCTAAAATGGAAACCTGTTATTTATCTATAGCCTGATGATATCATGCGGAAATGAAGGCTTAGTGTTGGAAGATATTTAGATTTTTAAAGAGAAGGCAGAAATGTGGGTTTTCATGTGAAAATTTCAATCCTTTTGAAACATTGTGCAAGTATAAAATGAAATACACCTGAAAGCAGAATTTGGACAATATGTTACTAGCTTGCCACTTCTGTGATATATGATTTTCAAATAAAGATATAATGATTAATATTTACTTAATTTTTCTCTTCAGATATAATCAGTTTAGTGAGAGAGACTAACACTTAAAAATAATTATAGCTTTAAAATGTATGATGAAAACTGTAGATGCAAAGGATCCAGGGAGCCCAGTAGTAAGAGAACGGGACACTCACCAGCCTAGAATGTACACAGGGAGTGCATTCTAGAACAATTGAATCTTGATTAGCAGAAGGTGTTTAAAGGGAGCAAAAGATGAAGGGTATTTCAATCATAGAATTGCATGTGGGAAGAGACAAGAGGCAAGAGAGAGCACCATGTGCTTGAGGAGAGGGAACTTATTTGAGATTCTTTACTAACGGAAGTGGAATTGAAAATTCCAGACATGAAAATTGGTTTCTGAGAGAGATTATTTTGGGTGGGAGGGCCTCTTGGATTCTCGTAATAATTTAAAACATAAACTCTTCTCCATTTTCATCTGTTTTCTCTCTCCAGGTGATTTTGACATAACCTTGCTGCTTCTTTAGACCAAATAATACTCATAACATAGTTTGACAACAAATATTATGGTCATAGAAGTTAAATATTTATATTTGGAAGATGGCTAGATGGCTAAGTTCAAGTAAGATAATTGAACATGTGGTTATCTCAGCCATAGGGTGTACACATCTTTGGATATGTAGTCAAACAAGTTGTAATTCCTTCAGAGTCTTCATTGAAAAACTGTTCACATTGATGAATGGTTCATTCTCCCTATAGAACCAACTGCAGAGGCTAAGAGTTCCTGTAAATAGAAAAAAACCAGTTGAAGTAATGTCACATCATGTATCATACCAGGAATAATACATATGAGTAAAAAGTATTGTGAAAATAATTAGTACAGGTAGAAGCCACATATATTAATAAGAAGGGATATAGAGATAAAAACATGGAGAGATAAATAAATATGGAGAAGGTATTTTGAACCAAGCTTCATCGATCATAAAATGTTTTACGTTAACATAGTCAAAGATTTTTGTATATATACAAACCTATTTACATTCAAAGAAGCTGTTGCTAGAGTTTATAAACATGACACCAAGAAAAACAAGATTTATCTTTAACCTATGGCTTCAAGTGTTATGCATGTAGTGTTTTTCAATTTTATTTGAAAACTATTGTTTAGCAATTTGAAAGTTGTTCGCAGGCATTCTTTATCACATATATATTTTATGAAGGACAACTTTGATTAATGATACTGACCTAACTATGTCATATACATATTTGCAAGAAACATCAGTTTTAGTTCATCTGCTTTTCTTTCTGTGTCTTTTCTACCACATTCCTACTTTATGAATGTGGTCATTTATCCAGTAGATTTCTCTTTTGCTTAGATTCTTTTTCATGGCATTTCCAGCTTATAGATTGATTAACAATTCCCATAATTGACCAAATCCAAGAATGCTGATCAATATTTGCTGAACAGAATTGAGTGTGCCGCAATAGATAAGAGGAATAAATGCATACTCATTGATGTTTCTCTGCAGTGAAAACTATTTTAAGGTGTCAAGTG
Organism: Pteropus medius; assembly: GCF_902729225.1. NCBI lineage: Eukaryota > Metazoa > Chordata > Mammalia > Chiroptera > Pteropodidae > Pteropus > Pteropus medius. The sequence goes on from NW_024346062.1 coordinate 15,383,497, forward strand.
ATTTGTATATGTGGATATGTATCTCTGGGGATATGATATAATCAATTTGTCCTACTGGAGACAGAGTCCTAACACTAAATGGTTTCAGCTAGGTTAAGATGGAAAGAAAATGATAGTACTATCATTCTGGAAAAGATAGGCATGTTGGTATAAATGATGATGGTTTGCACTGTACCAACATTTTTAGGTGAAACCACTGCGAATCAGCTTCATTTAAGCTTCATCTCTACTTAAACACATAGATGAATGTGCGTTGAGCAGAAAGAACAGTTCAGAGATTTTTTTATTTTATTTACTTATTATCCCAGGATTGTCTCACTTGTTGAATTCCATAGTTTTTGTTTATGCATAAATATCAAGAACAGGAGCAGCGGAACTAAATTCAAAGAGCCAAAACAAAAAAAAAAAGATAAAAAGAGTAGAAGTTTAAAATGAATTGTAGATCATGCCCCATACAATTCAGAGCATTATTGATTAATTTTTTTAACTTGAAAAACTCTTTCTCTTTGAGAAGACCCATAAATATAGCTCCTAGACCAGGAGGGCAGGGGGAAGAAAAGGGCATTTTTTCGTATCTTCCATCTCAGCCAAGAAAAACATGCTGTTTTAGAAAATTAATAAAATAGTGGTTACATTTAAACTTTTTTCTGAGAATCTTTAATATCATCAGAGTGAATTTTTCTTCTGTACCTAATTCAAATAAAATTTAACGGAGCAGTTAACGTAGGATTATCACTTTAGCAAACATAAGGGACAATGAATAATGTAGTTTGATATGGACTAAGTTGTTTTTTTTCCCCTTTTAAATCTTAGAAAAGACATTTGAATGAACCCCAGGTATATTCAGGTAGAAGAAATCCATTCCCACCAACCCATCTCTAAGGCAATCAACGATTACCAGTTAAATAATCTAATTCTGTGTTATTCTATTATATTAGTTTTCGCATCCTAAAATTCATACTAGTTCAATGTTTATAATTTTATGGCTGTGCATTTTCATTTTGACCATATTACCCACAGATAAGAGAGTGGAACATACGAACTTTGAATATTGATTATTCCAATTTTAAAGGGCAAGTTACATTTTAAATAGATCTCAAACTAGTATGTGAGGTGGGTTGGAGTCACAGGATCACGAGAAGAACTGTTCAAATTGTGAACAGCCCAATGCTACAGCTAGAGTCGAAACTTGGACAAGTGATTGTGTATGTAATCTAGAATGAGACTGAATGTCAGTACTCACAAAGTCATTGTTTTAATTTTAAGTTTGGAGTCACTTTAGACATGTAGCATGTTCTTTCTGAATAGAATTGAGTGTGTAGTATATAAGAGAAATAAATGTTTACCTATCAGTTTATCTCTACCATGAAACTTAAGTTATGTGATGATTCATGAACATTTATATGCTTTCTTGGGGTATGATGAAGTAACCTATTTGTCTTTTTGAACATCTAGTTCTAAAGCTATATAACTTCAGCTAGGAATCAAGAAAAGGAACAGGTAGTTGTATCATTCTTAAATATACAACCTTATTCAGTTGCACTGAGTTATAACAGTTTATACTCTACCAACATTTCCAAATGAAGCCTCTGTGGCCCAGAATCATCGAAATTAAACAAGTGCCTTGAATAAAGTAAGGTGAAGAACAAATATCCCATAAGAAAGCCTTATCTGAGTTCTTTTATTTTATTTACTCATCCTAGTCTCTATTCCACAACAGAATTCTATTTACATTTAAGATGCCAAACATAGAAGCTCACATCTTTAGTCTCAAAGATGATTTTTAATAATACATCTAACACAGTCAGCCTCTTTTTAAATAGTGTGTTTCTTTCAAGATATACAAACACTTGAAGAAGAAAAAATGATATAATAGAGAAATTTTTCTTTCTTCCACTCATTTCCAAAACTTGCCATTTTTAAAGCAATAATTCTAAAACAGTAGTGTGCACCAGCCATACTTCATAAAACACAAATTGCTCAATCTTAACTCCAGAGCTTCTAAGTCAGTATATGTGGAGTGGAACACCAAAATTTGCGTTTCTCATGAGTTTCCAGATATTGCTTCTGCTGTTGATCCAGGGATCATACTTTGAGAACAACTGCAATAGAAAAATGCCATTTTAAGGCAGGTTAACTTTATGATAGAGTGATAGAAATGTTCGCTTTATGCAATTTTTAAAAAGGGAGAGTGACAGCAGATTACAAGGAATATATCATCATATAGCTGATCGCATTGCATAAATGTGTTAATATACATATCATTCAATAGAAAGAACACTTTCTAAAATGAAGATACCTGGGTTCTCATCCTGTTTCATCACTTGGAAAATTTTCTCAGAAATATTAGTCAACCGTATTGTGTCTAAATTGCCCCAGTATTAAAATGGAAATAACAATTGTTTACCTACTTTGAAGCACAGATATTGAAGAGATAATATCTTGATTTATTTTTCCAGGTCTATAAGTTACATTATGTAAATAGCATTTGCTCACTTGATAATCCATAAATAGCATTTTTTCTACTTGATAAAATTCATAAATGACGAACATTGTAGCTAAATATTTGAGACCAAGCTATTAAAATTTGCTATTTCTTAAATTATACAACTTGCTTCTATTTATTGTTTCTGGATTATCTCTTCTATACTTCAAGAGAATGCTTTCTAATTATAATATTTTAGAACTGAAAAAGTAAATAAATAAATTCATACATGCCACTTTACATAAAGGTAAGATCAAGTCTGCTGTGCTGCAGTCCGGGAAGTGTAGGATTTGACCTTCAGGTCCTTTAGAGCATAAAAGCAGAGACACTGAATGCAAGCACATGTGACCATCGTTTTTGATCCCGTCTAACTCGTTATTTTCAAATTAAGTGAGGAATAAAGTAGCTCTATGTTATTTTGCATTAAATTTACTTTGATCATATTCACATCTTTTATCATTTTATAAATGTGATTCCTCCTCCAACTCCGCATCTACTCTTACTCCCAAATTTTATCTCTTTAAATTTCATATCTTTTTTAAAAACCCACACATCATTTTCTAATTGTTGTCCTTATCTGAATCTATTTCTATACTGTTATTTCTTTCATAAAGTATAGCACACAGAACAGCATTCAATATCTTAACTTAGATGAATTATATTTTATTCAAGGATAGAAATATGTTTACTGATTAATTTTCTTTTAACTACCTTTCCAATAATTCTCATAGCTCTGTTTGTCTCTATGTGTGTGTGGCTCGGTATCTAGTGTCTATTTGCTAAATGTATTATATTGTACTGGTTCGCACAGACTTAGTTTCCATTCTTCTGCCAACTCATACATAACACTGGCTTTTAGATTATACTCCTCCACTAGATATGTCATTTTCTTTAAATCTTTAGTGCTTTTTGAGAGAGAGAGAGAGAGAGAGAGAGAGAGAGGAGAGAGACTGATTATAAGTATTTAGCTCATGATTATGAAGTTATGAATGCTGTCTCCTACTTTGAGTCTGAAGGCTGGAAGGCTGCTGTATAACCAGGAAGGGCCAATAGTCTAGTGAGAAGGTTGTCAGGCAGGTGAATTCTTTTACTTATGAGAAAGTCAGCCTTTTGTTCTATTCAAATCTTCAACTGATTGGATGAGGCCCACCCACATAATGGAGGGCAATCTGTTTTCCAAAGTCTATTTACTTAAGTGTGACTCTCATTCAAAAACAGTCTCACAGAAACATCCAGAATAATGTTTAAGCAACTATCTGGGCACCCTGTGGCCCTGCCAAGCTGACATATAAAACTAGCTATTTTACTTTGGGCCTTGGTATCTTTTCCTCAGCATTACAAAGAGCCTATCTCCCATAGCCTTTGTTTTTTTGCCTGCAAGTCACTCTCTCTTCTAAAAAATTGATCTTCTTATTCCATGTTAATCAACCATTTTAAATACCCTTAACTACATAACTTTATATTATTTAAGTTCTGAGTAGAGTATATCATCTGCTCTTTCTTATAAATTTCTGTCAAATAATCCACATAAATAGGAACAATTTTTTAAAAAAGAATATCATGTTGTCTTTCCACTAAAATGCTATGCATATTTAAGTGTAGAATTATGGCTTTTATTATAGTTACAGGTGATTGGATATGCAGACAAAATCACATTTTATCAACATTTTGTACTTTTCAGGATCTTCTCTGGGTGAGAATCACAATAGCTATTAGCTTGTATCTGCTCTATATCTGAGTATGAATTTGGGTGATGTGATAAGTGATTTGAATAATGAGTTAGTTTAGCCATGATATTTGCTTATATTTAAATTGATTGTTAATTAGGTCTAGAGCAGTGATTCCTAAACAAACTAATTATCGAATTATGGGGAACCTGTTAAAAATAGCCACAGGCTCTTCCTGTGGGTGTCTGTATTAGAATCTCCAAGACTGAGGCCCTCAAATCCACACTTTTAAAATGTTGCTCACCTAATTATGATGATAAACTGTTGATATGGAGAATATATAAAATTGCAAAGTTTTTTAAATTTCTTGATATTTTTTATTTTCAGGATTATTTGGAATTAGATGATCAGCTAACATCGTTTTCCATAATAAAAATTGAAATAAAGAACCCATTGATTCCTTTTGTCAGATCTTTTTAATTTCAAAGGTCAGCTTTTCCACCACCATCATTATATAGTCCTAGTGATTCTTGAGCTGGCATGTTACTGTTGATTTATTTTTTTAAAAAGCTTTTATTATTTTCTTTGGAATATCAAGCATGGTATCCCTTCAAGTCTTTTTAAGTTGGTCTTATGTTTTTTGCACCTGATTTGCCTTACTTTGTGGATTTTCTTGTTTTGCTCCCTTGGCCAATTGTACCATTAAAAATGCCATCCTCTCCTACCCCCCCAACACACACAATGACCTCTTTTGCTTTGCCAGTTAGCCATACAAGGATTTTGTTTGAGCACCTGGGTTTCTTGGTCCTTGGCACACATTTTGCCTGGGCTTCTAATAAGGTGTTTTAAACAGTCTCCAGGTTTCTGCTAGATTATTTGCTTTCCCCGCCCCCCCCCCCCCCCCGCCCAACTCCTTGCATTTTTTTCTAATATCCACATTTTGATGTAGGTCCGTTTTATAAAATTGAGTTAGCATGTGTTCGATGTTTCTTGGCTTTCCCACTCTCAGCAGAATGTGAAACTTAATCACATACTGATCACTAATATATAGTGGTTTTTATAATTTCTGATTCACTTCCTGTCTTTTATGCAGAACTCAGTCAGTGTATTTCCTTTCCATATGGATTCTAAAATTACTTGATCTAAGAAGCAGTTATTTATTCCTTCTAAAATATTTCCTTCATATCTCTCCTCAGTGAGAAAATCCATGAATCCAGATGTGAATAATTAAAATTCTATGTGATTGCCATCTGTCCTGATTTTGAGTATCCACACTTAGAGTTAACATTTTTAGCACTACATTAATTTCAATATCAGATAGACAGGGTTGAAGCAATCATAAACCTCAGTTGATGGCACATTATCTTCATTGGTGTCTCTCTTGATTGACTGATGAGTTGATCATTCCTCTTCCTTCCGTAACCCTTTATCTTCCCCCACTGCATGGGCAATGATGCTAAGTTTAATAAATATCTCTTTGTATATTGATGTTTTTGTAAAATGTATTTTGTTTTATGTGTACTTTGTTGTTTATTGTACTTGTTATATTTTTAAAGAGTATTTTGATAGGTATTTCACTTTGCTCCTTACTTTTTAATCAATGCTCTGTTTTTGGATAGTGCTGTGCATATATCTAACCTGTTGCTTCTAACTGCTATATAGTACTCCATGATGGACATACATCACTTTCTTCATATTTCCTCTTCCAGTGACTCAAACTACCTCCAGCTCTCCAAAATCGTGCACCACTGATTTCTTGATTACAATTGATTAAGAAAAGACTAATTCTCCTAGTTGTTTCACAATGAAATCTTCATTTACATAAGTGTTTCTCAAACTCAACATTATTAACAATTTGGACTAGATGAATCTGTTGTGGAATGTCCTGCGCACTATAGGATATTAGCAGCATCCCTGACTCTTCCCATAAGATATCAGTAGCACCCTCTATTATAACAAATAAAAAAGTCTTCATATGTTGGCCAAAGTTTTCTGGGGGTGGAGGGGTAACAAAATCATCCTCTGTTGAGAACAACTGATATAGGCTTCTAAAATATTTAGATGCTACTTTTTGTTAAACCTTGTCTATTCTTAGTTGTCCATTATATCCTGTAACTAGGTAGCATTACATCCTGGCCTTTTGCCCACTCCTTCATTGTTGTTCCAAGATGTCAATTACATATGGTAACTCATTTCTTGATAAGCATTCCATTCCTTCTATCTGCTCGATTTATATAAATTTTATATAACCGTCAGGGAAGAAAATCTTGGCTTCTCTAGAAACTTACTTTTCAGTGACTAGGTTATTATGTTTTTCATATGTAGTAATGTTCTTTTTTTAATATACATAAACCAGGCCTGAGATTAAACAGAAATGTTAGTGCTTATCTTTAATTACTTTATTTCAAATTTTTAAATAGCATAAGAAAACAAGCCTGTGATTTTTATAGTCATACCTTGATTTTAATTATAATGTGAATTATCCAATTATTTCACAGATTTGGATTTAAGCTGCTTCTGTCTATATTAAAAGTAAAGCCTAGCCAAAAGGTCCTCAACTAAGTGGCATATTCATTACCAAAAGAATCTAGAACAATCCACAGACACTTTTTCTCTTCATACCTTAAAGTATGAAGAGAAATTTTCTCTCAATGATTCCTAAAATAATATCAAATATTATGCTAAAACCTCCAAATCAAATGGTCTGAAATCATGCAAGTAAAATTTTTTAAAAGTTTACACGCGTGAAAAGGTCACTAGGTTGAGTCAAAATATTTGAGTTTAAAAACTGATTTGCCCGTTATTCATCACATGTCTTTTTGTTTAAATTCTCTAAATAGTTTCCTCAACTGAGAAATGTCAGAATATTTTAGAGATAAAATGAAATGAAAGTTAATGCAATTCTAAGAATATCAAACAGAAGAGATTATTTTATTATTTGCCAGAATGTTAACATCATCTTGACTCTCCCCATGTAGAAGACATTACTTATAGTAGTAGGCAATGACATAGAGAATATCATTTGGGCCCATGAACCTACTGGTATTGTTGGTTTTAGACTCATCATTGATCCCAGATTTCTGCTTAACATCTGCCTCCATTCCTCAACTCATCTACCATGCTATCACTCCCCATTTTCAGTTTTTTATTTGATTTTCCTCTTTCTTAGACTTCTTCCATCTACCCTTGGTCAATACAAGACTTACCTATTTCTGATTTTTGGTCCAGCACCCTCTCACCTTCCCTCCACCCTACTCTGGTTAACATATCTTTTTCCTTAAGTATACAATTTATGAACCTAGTCAAAACCCTTAGGCTTATGATCCTGTATAAGGGACTCAAAATTATATATTGCCTGTAAAGATCCAGCTTATAGATGAATATTCATTAAAACAGAAGAATCAAGTCCGGATAGTATTGGATTTTCAGATCATGCGATACCTCTAATTAATATCCTCCACTGGCTTCTTATTCCATTCATAATAAAACTCAGTGTCCTTGCAATAGCATTCAGTGCCAATCAAATCCAGACTTGATTTGACATATCTATGTCATCTGACTTCATCTCCCACCATTCAATCCCAGCACATTTCACTTCAACCACACTGATCTTGTTATTCGTTTTTGAGAAAGTCAAAATAGACCTTCCCAAGTTGCTTTTCTTTCTGCTTGGGATACACTTCTTTCATAGTGAATGCTTAATGAATATGTGTGAAGTGAATATAGTTCTTCCACGTCCATGCTCTTCTCTTACCTCTATAGATATTTTTGAGGGCAAAGGCTTAGGGCCAGTTCTCTATTATGTGACTTACACTGCCATCTCACCTAAATGCTGTGTCTATTCCCAGTTACTCAGTGATAGTTATCCATCAAACCTCTATCCATGAATAAATGCATAACTATGCATCAAATGAATATGTGCATAAACCTAACAGGTTAGTTTATGATAACATATTGTGTAGTATTTTGAATACAGTTGAACAACTCAAAATATTCATTTTATTTTGTAGTTAATCTATTTTCCAGTCACACAAATCACATAAAGAATCTATTGAGTTGGTATATTAAGAATCTGTGAAAAATAAATTTTGCTATTAGTTTTGTGAAAGCTTGTTAACTTCTGTGTTTATTAGTTTTTAAAATATAAATTTATCTGTGTGGAGAGTGGGTTAAATAATATATGCAACAATAAATGGAGACATTTACAACATTCAAAGTTGAAATCTATGGTACAAATAAGGCTTTCTTTTTTCATAATTACTGGAATTTGGTGAACCCCTGAGAAGCAGGTTAAATTAGTTTTGATTTATTATCTCTATTCATACTGAATTTTGCTAATACTATCTAACACATGAGGAAGCTGTGAGCTTAATCTTTGTGATAATCAGAAAGTATAACACAGATAATGTATTGCATGGTCCCACAGTGCTGTGTAATATTTCCAGCCAACTGCAGTCTCTGGCAACCAGACATACAGAACTACATTTCCTGTGGGACGAAGGAGAAAGAGTATACTTATATATTCCAAGTGAGTGTGTGTCCAATTTAAACATTTCATCAACAAGAAAGACAAATACTTTACGATCATTTTTCCCATGCTTCTATTTCTGCATAAAGTGTTCTGGAGCAACAGAGGTAGGAGGAGATTGTTAACCATAGGTTGAAACATATTAATTATATAAACTCCTTAAATGAAGAACACCAACCCTGACATGTTAATAGGCGGTAGGCTTTAAGTCATAAACTCATCCAAACCTCAGTTCTGACATTTATTAGTGACTTGGGCAAGTTATTTCATTGCTCAGAGTTAGGTTCATCATTAGTAGATAATATGTAACTTACTGTGCTAATAGGGAGGATTATAATTAGGAAACAGACTGACAGTGTCTAGCAGAGTCATTGACACATATGGAGAGCTCGGATAATTTAAGCTTTGAAATGTCACATTTCCTATTATCTAACAGAAGATAGATTAAAAGCCAAAGGGCAGCACCATATTAAAGGATTTTTATGTGTGTTATAGTTAGGAACCATATCTTAGTTGACTTTGTGTGATTAGGATCTCGCTCTGTGGCTCTCTCATAATTAGTGTTCATTAAATTCTGATTGCTATTGAGTGATTCTCTGCTGTCCAAAGCGAATATGGAGGAAGGCGGGTAGAGGAGAACATGGAAGGTGGGTTATATCCACTTATTTACCTTTCTATCTGAGTTTTTTTATTATTTTCATCCTAATGACTTAAGTATTCCCCTACCAATACTTAGTTTCCCAACGTCTACAAGCATAGCAATCTGAACCTTTTTTCTTTGTCTATAACTGGCCAAAGTCTGAGTTATTTCTCCAACCCCTGGATTATGTCCCAGGTGTAATCACAGCACCCCTCTCCTCCAGATCTTCTGCTCTACAAAGCCATACAGAGCTCTTTGGAAATTGAAGCCTTAGGAGAAATGGTTTTATAACAATATATTTGTAACAGAATTCTGTTGCTTGCTTCTCCGAAATCAGGTCACTAAGGAAGCAAGGTTCAGTTTTCTTTACAGAACTTTTGCGTGAGTCACAAGGTGAGATGCTCAGTACATATTGAACCAATTTAGATGGAAAAGCTTATTTTTGACCTGAGTGTTTATCTCCTCCCCTGACCTATATTCTTTCTCACAGAAGAGGGAAAAGAGCCAGGAAAGGAAATCTCCCTAACTATATCATATCAGATGCCGTTAAAACAGAGCTTTCAGAACTCATTTTGGGGACACACTGCACTACACAATTAAATCACCAGCCCCATTCAGTGTTGATACCAGGGAAGCTGTAGTTCTGCCTTCTGTCAATAGTGCCTTCACTAGATTGGTGTGTGAAGAAAGGAAGCTAGACCCTTAGAAGCAACAACAGCAGATGCAAAGTGAGATAAAATTACATTTTAATGGGGTGAAGTCTAATAGCAATTCCTTTTTTGTCAGGGAGGGGAAGATGTAAGGGGGAAGGAAGTGATTTACTATTCTCTGTCACTCTGGGTTTGAAGTTGATTTTAGCAATTCCCTTGTTATTGCTGTGCACCACGAAGCCTTTGTTTAGCTTCCCATTTGGGGATTTTAGTCTCTTTTTCATTTAAAACTGACAAAAAGAGAATATTAGTTCACGAAAGAATAATATCTTCCATATCATCTCTCAAGGACGTTTCTCTCCCTTTCTCAGAGACCCTGAGCTTTCACATCGATTTGCAACTAGACAGCTCTAGGAGAGCTTTGCTTATAGTATCATAAATGATATTTTCCTTGTAGTTTCCAGTGTCGATGAGTCACAATATCCACTTCTAAACAAGTTGTCGTAGTTGTTTACGCCTGTCCTCCAGCTTGGGTTTCAAAGTGAGTCTTTATACTCTATACTTTGTCTCTGAAAATACCCATTGACTTGAATGCCAATGGGATTAAAAGGGGGAAAAACTCATTTTATGATTTGTACAGCTGTTTCTGAGCCAAGGTTGTTATAAAAGGTGCCCCGGTGGCATTTTCTTACCACAAGATTGACAGACTAGGGAAAGCTAAACATTTTCTTTTCGAAAGAGCTAGTGGAAAACAGACCTATTTTCGGGATTAGCTTGTCCTTGGTAAAAATTTTGAAACCATTGAGTTGCATCATGGCCATAAAGCAAAGAAGCTGTTCCAAAGACATAATTTCTAGCCAATGTTTGAGCAACTGAAACAGAAAAAAAAAATTTTCTGACCTTCTAAGTCACTCTCACTAAACTGATTTAACTGAGAAATCTCACAATGATTATTTCCTTTTTTATGTTCAAACAGAGGTTTAGTCCTTTCTCTGAATGTCATGTGGTACATACAGGATGATTTTGGTAGATACATACAGTATGCCTTAACGATAAGCTTTTGATTGAGGAAATGTAAAAATATTTGAGAGATTAGGAGGATAGTACCTGTAAGTATGATTTTTTTTTTTTGGGGGGTGAGAAATACATATGCACATGTTTCTCAAGGAGCTAACATCATTTAGATTTAGCAGTTGGAGTATTGTTTAACCTGGCTCTTTCTTTTTCTTGATTTTTCTTGCATTTCTCAATGACTTTCACTACCATTTGGAGGCCAGCTCTGCAGGGGATGAAGAGGCATCATCTGCTCCCCAGGGAGGGATGCAGACTAATATAACAGAATTTGGGGTGTATGAGCAAGAGAGTAGAAACACCAACCTCCCATGGATTGTGGGAAGCCAGACAGCTTTTCTTTTAATATTAGTCAAATTGCAAATCTAAGGGGGGAAAATCCTATGAAACTACACATTCCAATCCAAAAGTAATCTTCCTTTCCAGCAGAAAAAGGCTATGCTGATTGATAACATAGTTGCAATTTTACCCACAAACAAACCTTGCTGGTTGCAGGTTATTCTATTCCTGATGATCTGAGAACTCCGCAATTTCTTCTCATATCTACTCAAATGAACAATTTGTTGGTAAAAATTAGATTTAAAAAAACCTTAAATTTTTTAAAAAATGTTTTAAACATTGATTTTCTTTTTTTTTCCTGCTTTCTCTGTTGATGAACCACTTAGTGACCTAGAATAATCATCTTAGTTTCTTTATGATTTAACTTTCCTGTCTTTGCACCACAAATTGTAAACAGCCAAATATAAATCTCAACAAAAATAATTTATTCTTTTTCTCACTCCTAATGAATGTTTAGTTCAGATGAATCACAGGTGAAAAACAGTGGGAGAAATGTGAAGTCGAACTTATTAGACATTTAGAAAATGGTTGACCTAAAAGAGATTAGGAATCGAGGTAGGGAAATAGAACATTAAAAGAAAGAATTTACTGCTGAAAATAGGGAAAAGGGTGGAAAGTGGCTGTAAAATGATGAGAACTGCTTTCCGTAAACCACATAAAACCCCCATTACTTTACCCTACAGACATGGGGTGTATGCACAGTAAAACATTTGTAATCTGGCTTTGAGAGGAAATGAAGTGCAAGCTAATGTCAATTGTGCTTAATAATGACTTAGTTCATGTTGTCTCAGGTGGTATCTTTCGCATAGTTCCTTTTTCCTTCCTTAAACATAAAAAGCATGAAATGACAATGGTTTCTACATATATATATATGTATATATATATACATGTATATATATATACATATATATATATTTAAAAACAAAACAAACAAAAAAAAACTTTAATACAGCAAGAATCTACCTTTCCCCTCTTCACAAAAATGATCACTTGTTTTGGTGGTCCTACTTATTGCTATGTTCCACTTTCAACATCCTCATCATTGAATCCTTTGTAAGTAGCTACATCTATCTCTTGTTATTGTCACAGAAAGAGATCAATAAACATATATATAAATACAATTCCTTAGTCTTGAAACAGAAGCTTGATAATGTGAGGAAAGATGAAAAATAAATGGTAGAGCCACTCATTCTTTTGTTAAAGTATAGCAAAGGACAGCTCCTCAGCCTCCATGTCTTTGACCATCTAAATTTTTGTCCAAACCCCATGAATATAAACGGGGATAAAAAAACATCTAGATCTAACATATTTCCCCTAGTTTTTTTTACTTTCTGCTCTTCTCTTCCCAGTTACACAGATATTACAAAATGTCAATGGTCTACTGTCCCCCACAAGAATGTTGCTCTTATTCATCAAACAATTTTTCAGGATCAAGCTTTGAGCTTGAAGGTGGGGATGCAAATGAGACATCATTGCTGCCCTTGAGGAGTTTGATATGCTGCCTTGAGGAAATGACTTTCAGTTCTCATCACCCAAATATTTGGGCTGACACTGGTCCTTCAGAGTGTCTATTCTGTAGCACGACTTCAGATTTTTGGTTCTTGAGAACAGTTTTTATATTTAACTTGAGAGGGTTTTCTGTTTAGGATTTGTGCTAGGAGCAAGTGATAGTGCTATGAGTCAAAGGTTCTTACAGTTAAATATATGACAGATTATTTGGCTTTTTAGGTCTTTTTAAAAACATACAGTTTTAGACCTAGTTGGCCCTATTGAATTAGATTCTCCATACATGAGGTAGAGGGGATCCTTATACAGATGAGAAACTGCACCCTAAGTAAGGTTCTCATCAGTCAGCTTGGAATCAGGTAAAACCAGCTGAGTCCTACTGAATCTATATATGTATTTTAATCTAGTTTAGATTTGTGTATAACATATTTTAAAACCCTGGAATGGAGAATTATTGTCCAAGTGTGGGTATACTTTCACATCATCTGTTTTTGTTCCTCCTGGTCCTGTGCATAGTCACAAATTCTCATCATGCCTAACATAGTGAAGGGATTTCTTTTGCCAGTATATTGTCATAGGTGTTTCTGAGAGACACATTAAGATGGACTAGATTTTTTTACTGCATAAACATACACAATCTGATTACACAATTTTATAGAATCAGCCTGATCATATGTTATATAAATGTATGCAATGTGTATTTAGTCATAAGGTTCCAGGAATATATCCACAGAAAACTGAAAAAGCTTAGTTCTAACAGATTTTTTTTTGCCAGACCCAATGAAACACTAAAGCCTCCAAATGGATATATATGTGGACTAAATATTAACTTAAACCTCCCACTGAAATTATTCAGTTTTTACAACTGAATAATTGTAAAAATTATTTTTTTACAAAGAGATACCTCATCTCTGCATCATGAAAGCCTTGGAATTTTTAAAAAATATTATAGGTAGAGTGCTGGAACACCACTGACCCTGCTGGAACACCACTTTCCCAGCCTAGAGAGGTGAGAGGCACAACCAGTTTCTACCTCTGCCTCGCATCTGTGGGTCTTGACCAAAGATGCTGTGGCTAACTGTGTCACATATGATTCTGTGGTTTTGACCATCAGCTTTTTGTCCTTTTTCATTTTTTTCTTGGTTCCTCAGACTTTTTTATGCTGAGGGTGGCCTCTCACGTTGGCCAGTCTAAATCATAAACCTCTCAAATTATAAGTGGAAAAGACCCAGTGATTCAGTTGTCTGTTCACTAATTTTGTGGGTTTGTATGTCTGAGTCCTTTGTTAAATTCTGTTATAAAGGAATACAGACTCCAATACTCCTGGTGTGTAGTGAGCTTGCAGCAACCTCTATTTGTGGTATCCTACTGAGGAAGGCTTCCCAGTGAAGTGAAATGACCACTGGATCCAGAGTTGACTTCAATTCAACATATCCCAGTAATCTTGTAAAAGTCTCTTAGGAGGTTTTCTTTGTTTGTTTGTTTGTTTGTTTGTTTTAATCATTAAAATAAGCAAGTGGAATCAGATAGTCTTTAAAATTCTTATCATTTTCCAGTCGTATGGCTCCTTTTAAGAAATCTGCCTTCTTTATTTTTACTCAGCTCTCTCACATTTTATTTAGCTATTACGTTTTTACTATATCTTTATATATCTGAGCAAAGATGTATTTTTCTTTTACTCGAAGCTGTATGGTTTTTATTTAAATCTCTACAGATTTTTTGCAAAAGTAACCTGAAGTGAACATAAGCACTGACCGGCATTTATAAATCCCTGGCAGCACACCAAAGTTAGTTAAAGAAATAAAATGCATTATCTCATAGGCTTAGCTAATCTCAAAGTTATGGACCGTCTCTGGATGTGAGGGCTTAATATGGAGGCAAGCTGCAGAGTGACAAATTAAAGCTGATAAGATTGCTGTTCTGCTTCATCCTCCAAATATTTATAAGTTTTGAGCCGAGTCTCTCACAGGAAGCAGGAGTCATTAGGAGGATAGGCTACATATTATATTTTCTTAACAAACGTGTAAACATAAAACATAGGAAATACTGGGAAAAGCTATAATCTCCTGTTATCCAAATTAAAATGAAGAAATATGGGTTCAGAAATGTTGATCTTAATCTAATTGTATGGTGTGACCAAGATTTTTTTGCTTAAGAATCAGCTAAGAGGCTGATATGGGTACATTTTATAGGTAAATTTAACAAACGAAAATACTTATGTGGGTTTTTAAAAACAATTTATTGAGCCTACAAGCCTTATCAGCTCATTGACCCCAAATGAAAAAGAAAATCCTAAGATGTTTTCAGAATTAAAAAGATGATCAGTATCTGTATTGGATTTGCTCACATTTTTATTATTTTTAGCTTAATCTGAAAGAGTGAGGTCATGACAAATTCTCTGGGTAGTGAATTCTAGCTCTCTGGGCTTGTAGTGAAATGAAGTACCTAAAGTAGAAAAAGGGAAAATAAGAATACATTTAAGTCTGGTCTCCCTTTCTTCAAATATTTGAGATCAAATTATATCTATGCAATATATATATATATATGAATAATTACATATATATTTCTAAATATATAATTAATTAACTATATAATTATAAATAAATAATTTCTAAATATACCATAGGCCTAAATTATAATTTTTAAAGATCGGCTGTTTTAATAATAGTTTTTTCTTTTCAAAATATTTCGCCAAGTATATAAACCTATTCTCATTTATTGCAATGCATTTCAGGGAGCTAGTTACTGAAGAAACTAAATTCCTCTTTATTTTTCATATTGGATCAAGCAATTCTTCTCATGGAAGGGGAAAAAAAAAGCCTAGAAGAATAAATGATAGTTATGTCATGAACTGGACAATAGTTAGTACTTTTCTAATTCTCTAGCATGACAGCTTGGGCTGCAGGTGTTGTAGCACTGAGAGAAAGCCATCTTCATATAGCAGCCAAAGAAAAGGGTGACAGTGCATTTTTTTTTCTGTGTTACTTTTAACTCATATATGTCAGTGGTCATTTTAGAAAATCACACTTCACACTGTTAGGATTACCATATGGTGTACTCGGGTTAGGGGCAGCAGCATGGAATGGAATGACTCTTTCTGGAGTAAGTGGCTCTTCCTCAGAAATGAGCATCATACTTTTGTAGCTGAATTCTCAAAGTCTCAGTTTCTTCCCCTAAAAACGTGTGAAAATATCACTTCCTATGGTAGATAACAGTAGAGAATGTGTGTAAAGCCTCTTATTCAGTGCTGGTACCTAGTGATATTAATGATACAGATGATGAACATCTGCCAAATGCCATCCAGTGGGCTGAGTGCTTTATATACATTATCATACTTAATCCTTTTCACACACAAGAGTAAGTAAGCCTTACTCTTATTTCTCTTTACTTTGCAGAGAGGTTAAGTCACAGAGCTTCTAAACAGATGAACTGACTCAGAACCCAGATTTGTTCAACCCCCAAATCTAGGCTCTTAACCATCATAAAGCACCCACTCTTGGGATAGTCATAAAAAAATGAGTCATTATTTACTGTTCTATTTCATCTCAAAAATAATAGTGGACTGAGTGAGTGCAGAGATTCTAGAAAGTGCAGAGATTCATATTGGATCAAGCAAAGAGGGTGGAGAATTATCCTCGCATCCAACCAATGTACTCGTCAGTCATCATCAATTTACCAATTAAGCTCTCAAATAGAAAGATTATGGGTTTCCAACCTTAATGAAAGTGGACAAAGTGAAAACAGATCTCTTTCATGTTTGTGTTAATGTTTTTTCTCTCATGTGGTTGGTATTGGAAGAGATTCAGAGTCTGGCTCAAGTACAATATAAACTGGTCATAAAACCCCACATGGATACAGTTATTTATTGCTGACAGAGTATTGACTAAATTGTCATATACATTGGCTGCCTTATTCAGAGGCCTGGGGAAAACCACTACACCTGGCCTATATTCCAAAGTAGTACCACTTTTCAGGATGACTATAGTGGGGCTTTTATCAAATTCTGAAGGCTACCTGACTTGGAGGAACAACCTCAAAACTCTAGCAAACTTGACACAAGATACAATGATACCGAAAGATACATAGTCTGTAATTGGCCCCAGAAAATAGAGTAGACCTTCCAAATTTAAGGATTTGTGGATGTAGTTTAAAATATTAATCATCAGGTCTCTATTGAATTCATTTGCCTCTGGCCCACTTTCATTTCTGCCTTTGCCTGCTGTTTTTCTCTGGTGATTATTCCTGCTGTTGCTATCTGTAGACAGCCCATGATCTAGTACCTCCTGCCTCTTAAATGGTAATTGAAAAGATGTATTAAAGGTACATAAGCTTACAAGGTTTCTTCTTGGTGTAAGAAAGATAGAATTTGAAAAGTTACAAGAAAATGGACAGTTTATATATTAACCAAAAAAATATATATTGAGGCCTTTTGAGCCACGCTTCTCTTGCTCAGGCCCGCTTCCACGTCTAATAAAAACTTAACTTTTCTACTGTAAAAAAAAAAAATATTGCCCACAGAATATTCAATTAAAAAGAAGTCCAAAAATACATAAATGTATAAAAAATCAAAAAGCTCGTCATAGCATATATTGCTCTTTAAAAGAACCTGAATCAAAGTTAATATGATACATTTTTGCTGCTACCTTGAGATTTTAGTGTTCTTGGTCCTAGCATGAAATGATGAGAGTGGAATGAAGTTATATAAGAATATAACTGATACTAGGAAGGGACAGGATACAAGGAATTCTCCTAAATAGTGAGGGAAAGCTATGGTTTTACTGAACTGTATAGTTCCAGAAATAAGGCAATTAAAGCAGATGTGGATAGAGGTATGGCCTTTCCCTACTGTGTGCATTTCCCCACTCCCCTTGTTAATGGCTTGGGAGTGGCAGTACCTCATCTACAAGATATTGATAAATAATTTTAAAAGGGACAGAAATATCGAGATGAAGAAAAAGTAATGGCAAGGGTTTTTCCACATATGTGAACGTAACATTGATTTTCATGTTCTATGATTTTTTTGGAAAAAAAAGTTTCTCTTTTTTGGGGGGGTACGGGGTGGCGGGGGTGCATCTAGGTAGACTACATTTCTCAGGTTCTCTTGCTTGCAATTGTATATATCCATAGAAATTAGTTTTAGCTATGAGAATGGAGGTGAAAGTGATACAGGACACACAGTTATTCCCCATAAAAACTTCCTATGTGAGATCTTCCATGATATTTACCCATCTGCCTCAGAGAGATCTTAGATGACCTAGAGGCAAGCAGAACCACAAGATTCTTACAATCCTGAATCATTGCTACAAGAATAACGGCTAAGACCAGGAACATCATGTTAGACTGCCATATGAATTACATTTTGTTAAACTAATGGTATTTTGACATTACTTCAATAGCCTTTAACCTACTCTCACTAATATAATCAATTTTAGATTAAACCAAACCCCTTTGAAATTTAGTAAGTGGTAAGTAGCTTATAGATCTTGGAAAAGTGTGTTAGAAATGAAAATTACGTGCTTTACTAAATTGTATTTATGTATATCCAATGACCTGAACCTCTGCTATAGATATCTAATTCTTATACAGGAATCATGGGAACATCTAGGAATGGGATGTGGTGGAAAGAGAGGGCCTTTACAGTGAAAGAGACAGAAATCTCACTTCCACATCTGTCTCTTTCCAGATGTTTGGTGTCAAGCAACATACTTTGAACCTTATCTCAAAAAAGAGAAATATTATCTGCCTCAAAATAGAATGAAATGGTCTGTGCAATGTGCCTGAAATATAATAAGCAGTCTATGTAAAGATATTTTCCTTTTATTTTTACTATGAAACAACCAATTGTAACTTCTAGAACATTCTCCCATCTCTGAAAATATACTTAGATGACTTTCTTTTTGGAACCATTTTTCTATTCTTGTGAAAGCATTCTATTCAAAATGGATGCCACTTTTATTAGGCATCATTTAGTAGAGAGTAGACACTAAATATATATTTGTTGAAAGAATAAAGAAAGGCAGAGTGGAAGGCAGGAGGGGTGGGATTCTGATTTAACTGGTCTGGGATTCAGCCTAGGCACTGAATTTTAAAAGCTCTCCAGGTGATGTCAATATTCAGCCAAGGGTGAGAAACAGTTACCTAAAACCTTGCTATTCAAAATGAGATCCGTGGGCCAGCAGCATCATGATCATCTGGAACTTGTAAGAAATGCAGAATCTTAGGCACCATCCTCAATTTTACTGAATCAGAACTTGCTTTTTAACAAAATTCCCAGATTTGTATGAAGATTAAAGATTGAGGGGATGCTACTCTAAAACTTATAATAATCTCAAGTGTGATTAAGTTAGTCTTCAAATACTATAAAGTCAAACCCAGCGGGGAGGGAATCACAACATTATTTCAGGTGGCAAAAGCAATATAAACCAGCAGATGCTCTTGGGATATTTACTCTAAGAACAGGCACATATTTTGCATCTACATAACATGCCGAGTCGAAGATGGATTCTCTGTACATATGAACTAATTTTAGCATTGCAGAGAGCCCATGAGGTTAAGCAAAGTTCTCTCCATATTATAGATTTGAAAACTAACTCATACAGAAATTATGTAAATTAACCACAAGTACGCAATTAGTAATTGGAATATCTTGGACACCGGGCTGGTTCAGCATGGCAGTTACCATTATTTGAGGGCAAAAAGGGCACCAGAATTCACCCCTAATATCCCAGATCTCAGGACTTTTGAAATAAAAGATATGCAGGGAAGCATATGAGAGCTTAGTTGTTAAATCATTCAGTCTTCTCTGTTGAATAGAAGGAAGGCCTAGCCATTCTTGAGGAACAGCATAAGCAGGCCTAGGAAGAGCAATCACCTAGAACAGAGAACCAGAAAAAAGCGCTCCGAAGAAAAATGTAAGCTATTTTAAAATGAGAGGAGTTTGGGAGTTCCCAGACTCTTAAATTTTCATTATAAAACACCTCAATCTAGTTTTTTTTCCCCAAGATAAAGTGGAGGAGTTGTATTTTTCTAAACTTTGGAAACCCTGTTTTGTCCACCTTGGGGTGTATGCAGATACTCTGCGAATTGCAATGATTTGACTTTAACCTAGAGTTACACCGTCAGCTGGAGGCATGCTGTTTGACTAGGTAGCTTATGAACTGATAAATGATGCTTTGGTATGATGCAGAGACTTGTCATCATTAAAAGGTGGTCAGAAATTTATAAATTTATCCCCAAATATTAATAATATGAAAACACTGCCAAGCCTAAGGTGCTTCAGAGGATTTACACATTTGGTACATTTTTCTCTTGGACTGCCTTGAAATTTTGCCAGTGTTCTCAAAAGAAAAAGAACAAAATTTGCAGTGTGACTTTAATAGTTTTGATGGGATATTCTCTGAGAGAGAACTGTAGAAGGAATGTAGCTTTCTTTACCATATACACAGTTCCAGTTTGGACTGATTAAGGTAGTTAATGAGAAAATGCTCTACTTTAAGACATCAACATCAACAGTCTGCTGTTTGACTTTCTATATCTCTAATAGTCTTCAAATTTCTATTACCAGTCAAGGTATCTCCCCTGAACTCCAGAATCATATATTAAACTGACAATTCAGCATCTCTACTTAAATGTCTTAAGACAGATCAAACTTATCACAGATTTTCCTTTATATCCCAAGTTTTACTACCTAAACTTTTTTACGCAAACTTGAGAACTAAATGGAAGAACAGTTCTACGTCCAAACTCAACTCCTGATATTTATCTAAAACATGCAACTCCCATAGTCTTTCTCATACTAGAAAATGATAATAGAAACTTCCCAGTTGCCTTGGCCAAAAAGAAACCTTGGAGCCATTTTCAATTCCACTCTACTCTGTCAGCAAATCATATTGGTCTTATCTTAAATTTATATTCAGAAATTGGCTATGTCTCCCATCTTCATCATCACCACTTTGGTTAAAGCCACCATGTTCTATCTCCTACCTAGTCTCTTGCCTTCACATAGTCTGCTGTCCTCATTCTATTATCACCATAGCAGCCAGAGTGATCCTGTAAGTCAGATTGTCACTGTTGTGCTTAAAACATGAAATGGCTTCACTCTGCATAAAAGTCAAATCCATTACACCTGAAGCTTACTAGATTTCATTAACCAATGTCACCAGAAAAAGAAAAAGAAAAAGAAAAAATTAAAACAAAAAGTCAAAGCCACTACAGTGCCTGACAAGACTTTCCCCTCTGACCTCATATCTTAGTGCTCTCCCTCTCACTCACTCTGTTCCAGCTACACTGTCCTCCTTTCTGTTCTTTAAATACGTCAAGTATGCTACTTCAGATCTCCTGCCTTTGATGTTATTTCTGCCTGGCATACTTTCCCCCTTAATATCTGCATGTGTTCTTGTCTTACCTCTATCAACTCCAAATAAAGTCACATTCTGAGGTACTGAGAGTTAAGACTTAAACATGAATTTTGAGAGGACACAGTTCAACCCTTAACACGGTTTATATCCCTATTATGAAACACATGCTACCAGAGGGGGTGAATGTTTAATGATATTGAAGGTCTCAGAGAGAATAAGTAATGATAAAAGAGAGTTCCCTAAGTTTAGACCCCATGACTGCCTCACTTATAATTCCAACCATTTTACTATATCCTCTTGAAAAATGCCATAATAAAGATAATTAAGACACATAATAATTAGCACAGAACTCAGGTCAAGATAGAACAATTTCATTGATTTCACTCCAAAATTAAAACATCGGAGTGGAAGCAATTTACATACAGAAAAGTATCGGAATATTTTAATCCAATTTAACACAGTTCCAAGAAAAATCTTGAGAGACAATACAATAAATGTCCACCTGACCAGGGTGATAGAAGTGAAAGCACCCAGGGGAGACCTCTGGAATGATGGGTAATGAATGACATGCTCATTTTTTCCAAAGGCACAGACTTTAATTCCTTCAAACAAATCCAAATTTAGAGCTTCTTTTTCCAAGACTGAAATCATAACAGCTGCTACCTCTGAAGTGGCAGAGGAATAACTGCTTACGGCTGGGAGTATGTTTCAGCAAAACCTAAATATAACAATGAAAATAAAATGATGTTCACATAAGGTGAACAGATTTCTGTGATAGGGAAGAAAAACTTCTGATTCTCTGAATGATTAGATCATAATGACCATGGATTTATTGAGCTGACATTAGTTATGTGCCTTCTGTGTGTTAGGTACAAGTCATTTTCAGATTAGTAAGATACTTCTGACTTCAAACTGCTCACAATCTAAGAAGTCAGTCAAGAAAAGTAATCCTGTCATTTCAGGCATTTATAATACAGTTAGATTATTTCATCATTCTCCATTCCATCCTGGGATCCACTGACCTCCAAAATAAATTTTTTTTTTTTAATTTTCAAACAAAAAGGTTTCCTCCTTGTGCTGTGAAGTTCTCTGTTTCAAAAATTTGTAAAGCCATGTATCCATCATTAAAGTATTGTATAAAATAGTTTC
Source organism: Pteropus medius (assembly GCF_902729225.1). Classification (NCBI taxonomy): domain Eukaryota; kingdom Metazoa; phylum Chordata; class Mammalia; order Chiroptera; family Pteropodidae; genus Pteropus; species Pteropus medius. The sequence continues at coordinate 15,405,889 of NW_024346062.1, forward strand.
ACCACCCTAAAAAATCACCTGTTCCATCTACTTAACACTCTCAACCTATACCTGAACCCCTAGTAACCACAGATCATTTTACTCTCTATAGTTTTGTCTTTTACAGAATTACATAGAATTATATAATATGTACCCATGTACTCTTTGCAGAACAGCTTCTTTCACTTAGAAATATGCACTAGTAGTGCATCCGTATTTTTTCATAGTTTCATAGCTCATTTATTTTTGTAATTGAATAATATTCTATTGTATGGATGCACAAAGGTTATTTACCTGTTTACCTATTAAAGATCATTGTGGTTTCTTCCAAGTTTTGGCAATTATGAATAAAGCTGCAGAAAACTCTCATGCAGTTTTGGTATAGACATAAGTTTTTAAGTTAATTGAGGTAACAGCTAGAAGCACAATGCTGTATGGTATGGTTAGACTACATGTATTTGTAAGAAACTGCCAAACTCTTTCAAAGTAACTGTACCATTTTGCACCCTGAACAGCAATAAGTGAGTCCGTCACTCATTCTCATCAGCAATTGCTTTTTATAGGGTTGTTGGGTTTTTTTGTTTTTGTTTTTTATTTTGTTTTTGTAGCATGTGGAGAATTGAGACATTCTAAGAAGTATGTAGTGACATCTCATTGCTTTAATTTGCAATTCCTTAATGGTATATAATGTTGAGCACCTTTTCATATACTTAGTTATCATCTCTGTATCTTCTTTAGCGAGTTGTCTCCTCATGTATATTGCTTGTTTTTTATTGGGTTATTTGTTTTCTTATTGTTGAGTTCCAAGAAGTGTTTTGTTTTGTTTTGTTTTGTTTGTATATTTTGAAAATATATCCTTTATTAGATATTTTTTAAATATTTTATTCAAAATATTTTCTGTGTGTTATCTTTTATTTTCTTAACAATGCCTTTCACAAACAGATTTTTTATTTGATTAAGTCTAACTTCTAAATATTTTCTTTTATATAGCATACTTTTAGTGTTGTATCTAAAAAGTCACTGTCAAACCCAAAGTCATATGGATTTTTTCCTATATTTTCTTGTAGATGTTTAATAGTTTTACATTTACATTTAGGTCTATGATTCATTTTGAGTTAATTTTTTTGTGTGAAAGAAAAACATTTGCATCCAGATTTATTTTATTTTAATTTTTTGCATCTAGATACCCATTTATTCTATCATCTTTTATTGAAAACACCATTTTATCTCCACTGAATTGCCTTTGTTCCTTTATGAAGAATCAGTTTACTGTATTTTTGTAGGTTTATTTCAGATTTTCTATTCTGTTTTATTTATCTTTGTGTCTTGTCTTTCACCAATACCACATTGTCTTGATTACTGCAGATTTATAGTAAGTTTTGAAGCATAAGTTCTTCAGATTTTTTCTTCATCAATATTATGTTGGCTTTTCTAGGTCTCTTGCCTTCCTATGTATATTTTAGAATTGCTTTGTCAATATCTACAAAGTTGCTTGCTAAGATTTTAATTGTGATCATGTTGTATCTCTAGCTCAAATTGTAAATAATGAATATCTCTGCAATATTGAGTCTTTCAATTGGTGAACATGGAATACCATGCTATTCATTTTAGATGTGCTTTAATTTTCACAGAGTTCTGTGGTTTTTAGCTTGTAGGTCCTGTACATATTTTGTTAGATATATGTCTAAATATTTCATTTTTGATGCTGCTTAAATGGCATCATTATGTTCATTGCTGGTAAATGGAAAAACAATTTTTTGTTTATTAACCTTGTATCCTGTGACCTTACTATACTTGCTTATCAGGAATTTTTTCTTAATTCTTTGAGAATTTTACATAGACTATAATACCCTTTGTGAATAAAGATAGTTATATTTATTCTTTTCCTTTTCTTGTCTTGTTGCATTTGGTAATATTTCCAGTAAAAGGTCGAATAGGTGTGATAAGAGAGGACACTTTTGCTTTGTTCCAGTCTCAGGTAAAAAACATCCAGTTTCTCACCATTAAATATTATGCTATCTGTAGGCCCCACATTATTTTTAACTGATACTTTAAAAAATATTTGAGAACAGAATAGGTAAATGCTGTGCTCACCTCTTCTCACAATTACATCAAAATTATAACTAAATTATAGAAAAATCACCTGAAAACATCTAAGATTGTTATTATTTTTGCTTTCAATACCTTGTTCCTCTTGTTGCTCCAATAAACCACTTAGTAATTTCCAAAGAGCTATGAATTTGTTTCAATGCTAGAAAAAGTTGTAAGACTTTTTCGTAGAACACTAAAAAGTAAATAACATCTGATTAGAAGCAATAAGCTGAAGCTGATAAGCCATTCTCTGGGACCATATTAAGAAGAAAAGGGAGAATTTTAAGTTTTGTTTCTACGGTGGGATTGTCTCCCAGGCAACCTATTCACCTGATCCCCTTGGAGCCATAGTTCATTCTTCAGAATACCTTATTGTAATTCTATCTCAGGGAGATATTGTCAGTAATTAGTAGTTGAGTTGGTAGGAATTGAGAGAGTTCGTTTATTACACAGAAAATGGGAAAATGAGGGAAGGGGATTTCAACTCTTATTGCCTGAAAGATGTGTTTCTCATATTCACAGTTGGAATTCTGAATGAATTCTACCATAGTGACATATTTATATCTAGTAGTTATTTTTTTCTAGAACTCTTGGTAGGATACTGTATTGTATTTCAGGTATTATGCATTCATTTAACATCCATTGAGTGTGTTCTCTGTGAGAAGCATTGGAAATCTCCCCAGTACATAAATTATCCCTATGCATGGGCATGCTCTGAGTTCTGAACAGCTGTATTTCTCATCCAGTTTTTGATCTCAAGTATCTGAACCAGCTTAGCGTCATGAGTAGTGTTCTCCCCTTGTATGAACAAGGCACAATCATTAGGGAAAAGGTCATTTTCAGCCCTAATGAGAGTAATATCTTTGAGTTTATCTTTCCACTTTCTTTTCAGGCCAACCTATTCTGATCTAATATCTCCAATTTTCACTTTGGTTTATGTTACCTGGTGTGAGTGGGATACAAGAAAATATAATAAATTATAAGTCATTATGTACCATCCTGGATTGATTTACATAAAAAATGGCTTCTCCTGAAAGAGGAAAAGAGATAGGGACAACACAAGAGAAGGAAAATGCAAAACGAGAGAGAGAGAGAGAGAGAGAAAATTAGTAAAGGATAGTCTTGATGAGTAGAACTTCGAGTAGAGAGCATAAAGTAACTTTGCTATGTATTAAGAAATATAACCTCTTTGTGCTGCCAATTTAAAGGTGTTTTATAAATATTTACATTGCTTTTGAAGGATTTTCCCCCAACATTGGAATGTTGTTTTATTGTTATCGTGGCCTTACTCAGGTAGATCGCTTAGGTGTACTGCTTTCCTTCTTTCTGCCCAACATCTTGCATATTAACATTCTAATCAGGCTGATTGTGAGGCTTGGTTTCAACTTTGCCCCTAGAATCTCTGTCTCATCTCTTTCTTGAATCCAGTCCAACCTGCCTGCTGAAGCAAGCCATGTTCATGCATCCCCAAACCACATCTCATATTCTGCACTCCCTGTTGCCCAAGAAAGACTCTTGGACATTCAATTGTATTAGGAAACACATGCCACGTGATTAAATAAACAAAATAGAGATAATTTTTTATGGAGAATTAGTTACAAAAGGTTTCAGAGGGCTGAAAAGACAAAGAAGAAGCTGCTAGCATTACTAAGACTATATAGACACAGGAAGAAGATGTTCTTAAAACTCAGAATCCAAGGCCATGTGGTGAGACATCAGAGCTCATTTGCAGGAGTTTGGACTATGGAGGAGATACAGCCACTGTTAAAAACAGTCTCCCAACAGCACTTCCCATTAACCAACCCTAACTAGAAGACAATGGGGAAAGAAGCTAAGAAATGTAATTAGCAGGATCAGTGCTCTACGATTCATAACAGAGTAGGAAGAGAAGGAAAGAATCTGAAAGTAAACAGAAAAATTACATACATAGACTTATTCCTGAGGGGCCAGTTTATGTGTTTATCATTTGACTCAATTTTCAGGTCTATGGCTATTAAAGACACTATCTGCCCATTGTATATTCACTCATAGTTATAAGCATCCTGTCCCAGCTGATAAGGATGTGCCCAAGATTTTGAGTACAAGACTCTTTCAACACTATTTTATGATTGCCTATAGTTATAGACAGTCTAGGTACCAATGCTGATAGTACAGATGGTTTTCTAAACTTAGTTCATCACAAAGGGTGATGGTCTTCACACAAAAGAAATTTCCAGATAAATGTACATGGCATCTTGCTGGTTTTGTGCTTTGCATAGAGGCCAGATATCTGACCATACCCTCTTCTTGCCAGGTAGTCTGCTTATTAGAGATACCTTATTGCCAAGCGGTATTAAGCAACATCTTTCACAGCCTCACCCATGGATGATGCCCATCAATATGATGGGTGGATTTTGGCAGGAGCAGAATCAGTGACCTGTTACCCAGTGGAATTTTGGCCCTGATTCCAGGACATAAAGAGGAAATGACTCAATTGTGTAGGCCCATGTCCAGGAATGCTTCAGGGAAGTTCTGCGTGCACAGCTGGCTGAATTGCCTGAACCTTCCAGACCTACTGAATTGGGAGACCTCCCTGGGAGCATCAGAAGCACTCTAGTAATAACTTTTCTATTCTTCTTGATGCTCTGCCATTAGACCTCCCATCACTAATATGGAAACAGAATAAAGTTCTGTTGCTGCTTGCCCAGGCTGACCACCTGCTGATGCCTATGGAGAGAATAATATGCTCGGTGGGGAAGCTGTGTTTCCAATTTGGCAAGGTGGCCAATTTTCCTGTGTGTGTAGAATCCATGGTGGTGGCACACACCCAACTGAGAAACCTGATAAATTTTACCGTACACTAAATTTTAAACCATAAAATGAAACTATCCTCTAAACCACAAGATAAAGACTGCAGAATTTCATTCTGCATCCTCTTTCAAATTCTGACTGTGCTCTAGGACACTACTTTCTTTAATATTATCTTCCTCGCACAGATATGGTTTTCACCTCCCAGAATAACCAAGCCAACTAATTTCTTCTTTAGAACTAGTTTTGGAGTTGTCACAGTCCTCAAAGATTATAATAATTATCCACAATCCACCATCCTCTAACCTCAACACACTGCTATTAAGAAAATTAGAACATATCATTTGGGAATTCAAAGAGACTTGAGTTTACATAATTTCTACTCATAAGATCACTAATCTATTTAACTCTCCACCACAGAATTGACATAAAATTTGTTGCTGACTCTCTACTGAAGGCACCCACATGGATAACAGCTCTGCTTCCTACCTGGTTCTTGTCTACATTTCTCCTTGAATAATAGTTTTCCAACTGATCATCTTAACAAAGTAACAACTGCCTAGAGCAGGGGTCTCCAACCCCTTTCTCTTCTCCAACCAGTACTGGTTCGTGGACTGTTAGGAACCGGGCCACAAGCAGGAGGTGAGCGGCAGGCTAGTGAGCGAAGCTTCATCTGTATTTGCAGCTGCTCCCTAGCGCTAGCATCACCGTCTCAGCCCCACCTCAGATCGTCAGGCATTAGATCCTCATAGGACCACTGGTGCCAAAAAGGTTGGGCTCTGGTGCCAAAAAGGTTGTGAACTGCTGGCCTATTGAGATCATTAGGACATTCTCTGGTGGATTAAAATCTGGCACAATACCTTGAACAGGGACCTAAGTAAAAATCTCTAACAGAAGACCCTTTTCATCAGGCTTCCCATGACAGATGCACTGGAGCCTCTGCTGAAGGTGGAGGAACGCATCTGGCTTCCATTTGGTACAATGATCACCAATTCCTTCACCCCACAGTCCATGACTACTTAGTGAACCAATGCTCTCAGGCTGTCTGAATGATCTCAGTTTCTTTAATATACTGCTCTCTTCCCAAGCAAGAAAGCAGGTAGGAAAAAGGCCTTCTTCCTGTACCTTAGCACTTCAGGGACTCGACTTATATTGTCTTCATTCTCATTCTGAATGCACTTGCTTTGTTCAGATGGCTCTCATTTCTGCCTTCTTACTCTGTTTTTCTCGTTTCTCTACTCAGACATTCACTGTGAAGTGTGTTCTTATATTCTAATTGAATATCTGTTTGGGGTTTACTTGTGGATTTTATTTTTGGCATCTGGCTCTGAAACTCATGGGCCACCTTTGATCTAACTAACCCTGTGCCCAGCCCAGACTATCAGAAACTGTTTGGCCAGGGGCCAGGCCTCTGGGACCTGCTTGTGTAGGAGTTAAGTTAAGGCTTAAGTAAGAGAGGACTATATTTGACTTATATGTAAAAATGGTTTGCATTATGAATAATACTGGCTATTTGAGTCAAACTCTTGATCAGAGTTAAAACAAATTATTTTCTCATTTTCAGTTTCTAAATGTTCACATCTCAAATATAAACACACCCAAAAACACACACACTCACATATACACACACACACAGAGCGCTTCTCCAGTACTTTCCTTTAACCTAACAACCTAGAATGTTAAATAGATATTGGACTTGATCTTCCTTAAGGTGCACTGAGAAAACCTTCAAATAGAGTTTTAATTGTCTATGGGTCACATAGTATTTTTAAAAAACTAATTCTCCTTCTTAAATATAAATAATTTTCTTTTTCCGCATCTAAAGGGTTAATTTTCTATAAATTCTGCCCTCCCTTGAACTATAGCTTAAAATCAAAAAGAAAACATTTTCTTGTGAATTAAACACTTTCTTAATATAATTAGAGTTGAACTGCCATAAATATACTTCATCATCATGATGTAATAAACTAAAACCCCAGAAAAGTATAAAATATGCCAAGTTTCATTTTATTATTTTTAAATTTTGTTTTAGTTTTCAATTACAGTTGACATACAATATTCCATTAGTTTCAGGTAATACAACATAGTGATTAGACATTTATATAACTTAGAAAGTGATCACCTCAATATATCCAGTACCCATCTGACACCATATATAGTTATCTGTGTTCTCTATGGTATATTCTACATCCTCGAAACTATTCTGTAACTACCAATTTGTGCTTCTTAATTCCTTTTTTACCCATCCCTCCTTCCATCTTGCAACCATCAAAATGTTCTCTGTATCTATGAGTTTGTTTCTGTTTTGTTTGTTTAATTTGTTTTTGGGGGTTTTTTTGGTTTTTTTAGATCCCACATGTAAGTGAAAGCATATGGTATTTATTTTTTTCTGTCTATTTACTCTACTCAGCATAACATCCTCTAGGTCCATCCATGTTGTTACAGATGGCAAGATTTCATTCTTTTTATGGCTGAGTAATGTTCTATTTGTTGTGTGTGTGTGTGTGTGTGTGTGTGTGTGTGTGTGTACCATTTCTTCTTTATCCATTCACCCACTGATGAACACTTAGGTTGCTTCCGTATCTTGGCTATTGTAAATAATGCTACAGTGACATAGGGATGCGTATGTCTGTTTGAATTAGTGTTTTGGGTTTCTTAGGATAAATACCCAAAAGTGGAATTACTGGGTCCTTATTTGTCTCTTGTGATAGCCTTTGTTTTAGTCTATTTTGTCTGGGTTAAGTATTGCTACCCCAACTTTTTTTTTAATCTCCGTTTTCATGAAATATGTTTTACCATTCCCTTACTTTCAGTCTGTATCTTTCGATTTGAAGTGAATCTCTTGTAGGCAGCATATATAAGGGTCTTACTACTTTTTTTTATTCAGCCATCTAATCTTTATTTAAGACATGTTTGTCTCCCCATTTTGGCTGCCTCTATATGTTTGTTTCTATGTGTTAGGTAGAGCTGCTATGTCTTAGTAGAGTGGCCTTATGTAGTAGGTATCCTGTGGGGCCCAATGACGCAGTCTCCCTGGTCAACGGAGACAGGTGCTCCAGGTGTGTCCCTTGTGTGGGTCATGTGTGCCCTTTTCTTGTAGTTGAGCCTTGACTACTGTTGGCACGTCAGTGGGAAGGGTTGACCCTCAGGCTGACTGGTTGTGAGGACTCGCCATGACTACAGTGGAGGAGTTATTGTGCAGGGGCTGACTCAAGGGAACAGGATTCACTTTAGTGGGGCCCTGGTGCCTACCAAGTCTGCCCTTTTGGTGTGTAATTCATGGAGGTGGCTGGGTGGTGCTCTGATGTAGTCTGAAGCTGGCCACATAGTTTTTTGTTTCTAAGGCCTCTTGGGAAAGGCTCTGATATGAGCCAAGTTCAGCTGTTGCCTATGCCGTACCTGGGGCCACTTAGTATGAATTACACAATAATCTACAGGTGGTCATCACTTGTGCTAGGCTTGGTGGTGATTGGGAGTAAACTGAGGCCAGCCGCTGCTACTGTCAGGCTTGGGGCAGCTCAGCAAGAGGTACAGGGTACGCCAAGCTAGATGCTGCTTATTTGGGGTTTGTGAATTTTTGGGGAGATTTTATGAAAGTTTACAGCATGAGCCAAGACAGACTGTTAGTTTGTAAAAGCCACTGGAAACAGCTTGGTCGGACCAGCGAGTTGGGTGGAGTGAGGTCTCAGGGAATCACCACATGTTAACCAGGTGTTAACAATGGTGTTAACCAGGTTGATGGAGACTCAGATAGGGCATTCACCTGTGTGTTTACGCTGGATTGGGGAAGGGCTCAACAAAGGAACGATGGCTTCTGCCAGCACCTCTGTCTGGGAGAAAGCTGTCCCTCCAGCCCTTGCCCTGAAGCCAGATAATTTATTTCCTCCCGGTATGTTCCTGGTGTCTTTCAAGCTGCTGCCCCAGAGCTAGAGTTCAGAGTGAATGAGTCCATCAGTGGGTAAGTCTGTGTGCAAGCCCTTTAAGAAAAAAGCCTGGGGCTCTAGTAGCCCTCTATTTTACTTAGCCACAATCTCCACTGGTTTTCATAGCCAGAAATTGTGAGGACTTCTCTCCTTGGCAATGGAACACTGGGCTGAGGAGCCTGGTATGGGACTGAGACCTTTCACTCTTCAGGAGGGACTTCCGCAGCTGAGATACTCTTCCTGATTTTTAGCTTCCACACCCGGGCATGGGACCAGACCATTTGAGTCACCAATCCTCCTACCAGGCTCGATATGGCTTCTCCTATATGTTCTTAGTTATACAACTTCTGCTCAGCTAGACTTCAGGTGATGCTCAAAGATGGTTGTTCTGTAGTTTAGTTGTAAATTTGATGTGTTTGCCAAGTTTCATTTTAGACCTGCTTTCCCTGTATCTTTTTCTTAAACATCAGTATCTTTGTATTCTTTGAATCTGTCACCTTAAGTCCAAACTATCTAATCCAGTGTTTCTAAATTTCTAATGTAGGTATAAATCACCTGAATATCTTGCTAAAATATGGATTCTCAATCATTAATCTTGGGATGGGCCTTAAGATTCTGAATTTCTGTTAAGCTCTTAGGTGATGCTGATGCTGCTAGTCACAGATGATACTTTGAGTAGCAAGTATCTAATAAACTTATCCATATTTTCTATTAAGGCATGAGGATTCTCTCTCTTCTCTCAAATGTTGGCATTTTTTTAGGCAGTATAGTAGAAGCCAAATAACAGGTTTCTCCTTATCACATTTCAGACAGCAGCTCTTGCCTCATGGAAGTCTAGAGTCAATTGCAGTGGCAGATCTGGGCAGCCATCTCACTTTCTTTTTAGATTGTGGCAGAGGTGGCAGATAGTCTAGTGGGCCAGTTGTGTGGTGTTATTCTGATATCATGCTGATAAAGACACTTTTTTGTAAACTAGAGAGTAGAATTGAAAAAATATAGAATTAAGATATTCTAATAATAATAGCCACTACAGTGTTTGGATCATTTGGGAATGGCTTACTTGCACTTGATCATTAGGAGATAGTCACTAAGTTTAGGATTTGACATTTCCATGATGTTGGAAACATTAATTTTTTTAACATCCTTTGCCTATTGATGCAAAGTAGAAAATTAATTGCTGTTGAGGCTGTGAGAAGTACAAAAATATGTACAATTTAATATTCGGTTGTTTCTCAACTCAGGATTGTAAACTTTGATAAAAGAAACACACATCGCCTAGGGAGTCAAGGTCTGTGCTTTAGCAGTGTCTCCACTAAAACATCTCCATCAAAGGACCAGTGCTTGGGGCCATTTCAAAACGTATTTGGGTCCTCTAGGTTAGACTGGTTCAACTTAGATCTTAAAAGACCATAAATTCTGCTTTTCTCTTTTTTTTCCCTAAAATAAAACTATCTTTTTTTAATGTCTCATTTTATCATAGTTTTACAGCAGCAATAGCATGATGCACATAGGCTTGGGTACCTCTTTTATCAGCATCTCTAGGAGAAGGATGGAAAAATTAAATTTCTATGCAAGATCCTAAGAAATAAAAAAAAAGACTTAAAAGCAAGATTAAAAATAGAAATTGACTAGATTCTGTGACTAGTTATCATCTAGAAAATGTGGTAAAGCATCCATGTTTTTCATACAGTGCCACTCCACATGTGAAATTAACCTGGGTCTTTTGGTGTGCTGGCTATTTCTTTGTAAGTGATCGAGTAAATTTATCATCTCAGTGTCTTATGAGCTCACTGCTGGCACAGTTTCAAGAAATCTCATTATTTTTTGATGTCTATGATGGATTAAACATGAGAATATTGCTGGCCTAAGGGTTGGTTAGCCTTGCCTGTCATATTTGTCAGCTACAAAACAGCTTTCCTAAAGGGTTAGGAGGGCGCTGGGGATAGTAGGCCATTAAAATGTGGTTCCATTACTTACACTCAGTTAGATTGAAGAAATGGAAAGTAACAAGTGTGAGAGTTGCCCCACGGGATCTATTTTCTTTATTACACACCCAAAAAGGGAAAATCAAGGTGACAGCAGAAACAACAAGAAGCTCTCTCAATATGGGATGGCCACATCTTATAATTTCTCATTGAGGGTGAAAAGTGCTTATTTCGGTAACCTCACAAACAACTCTGGGAGTTCTGTGGCCAGACAACATCCTGCATACTCAGTTCTGATTCGTACAGTTAATCCACCTTGGATGGCTCTCTGTCCTCTTAGAGGCAGAACCAGACTGTCTAAATTCTTCTGAGCCCTAAGTAGAAAAAAGACTATCACAACATATGTTGAAGATAATCAGTAACACATTGTTATTGGAAATACTCAAAATATTCTTAAGAACATTTTAACTGCCTAAACACCTGGCATAAAATGGTCTTTACTATTGTAATTTTAAAGTAGTCATTATGTTCACAATTTTTCAGGAATGCCATGTAATACAAGGTAAAACAACAGACACCTATAACATTACCGAAAAATTGATGATCTTATTCATGATAATGCTTGCTGAGTTTATTTCTCTCATTCTCATTTAGGAGGTACTACAAGTGGGTCAGACTACCTAGGGATGTAGGTACCATTGAGTCTTCCCTGATGTTCAATATAATCATTTATTGCATCAACTGCTCCACTAGGTAATAGAGATATAGTAGGGGGAAAAATACAGGTACATTCTCTGCCTTCATGAAAAAATACAATTCTCTTGGACTGCATGATGCTCACAGTCTTGCGAGAGAAAAAGACATGTACAGAAATGCTTACAATAATTAGTGATATATTCTATGAAGCTAGGATTCTATCTGAATCAGCAAACTCCTTCCCTTCTCTTCTTTTCCTTTCTCTTCCCATCCTTCTATTGCATTATTCTACTAATTAGTATGTTGATAATATGTATCAGGGACTATGTGCTCAGTCCACATAGGATCAATTAACTGCTTATTTTGTGCCAGGCCACAGTACAAATTATTTCACATGCATTAACTCAAACAACTCTAAAAATTGTACTATTATTATATATATCATATTTTATAGATAAAGAAATTGAAACAAAGACAAATTAAATAATTTGTCCTAATAGTGAAGTGGCTTTTGAATGAAAGTCTGCGCGATTTCATAGTATTTGCTCTTCTTATCTACTATACAACTGTACAGGAAATCTGTGTTATATAGTGAGATGCTTTTCAAGGAAAACACAACTTTTAGCCAAACACTGAATAAAGAGAAATTAGTTCTAAAAAATGAAAATGTGTACCTAAACCCTTGGAACTTATTTTTAGGATATATAAACAATATCCTAAAATAGATTGAATAACACTAAAAATGTATTATTAATATGTTTTAATGCCTTCTATTAAATAATTAAAAATTACATGTTTATGTACACACACATGAACACAATAAAAAAGACTTTAGGAAAAAAGTCTTTTTAAACTCAGCTCTGGGCTTAATGTAAGAATTAATGAGACCTACTAATTGGCTACACCAGAAACAATGGCTATAAAAGTATAACCTTGAGAAAATGTAACCCTGGATGAGTGGTGGCGTGCACTGGGAGAAGGAACATTTATAGCTGCCTCTGTCAACTCTCTATGCATGTCCAGGAGAGGGGAGGAAGACAAGTTGAAGTTTGATGAAGATTTTAAGTCTCTGCTTCCTCAACCTTCTTTGAGACAGCAAAGCAGGAAAGAAGGATTATGTATATTTTCCATTATCTTAGTTACTGTGAGGTCACATGGTAACACACATTAGCTCTCTCTAAGCCCAATTTTCAGCTTGAGGTAGTCATGCAACTCTGAAACAAAACTTATAGCTTTTTCAGTGATGTTCAAGGGAAATAAAGTTGGAAATTATCTTCATAAGCTATGACCTTCATTGCTGCTTCTAAGGGAAAAAGTCAGTAGAAGGATAGATTAGGCTCTGCCTGGGGAAACACAGTCTAGTACTAGAACTGAGCTGTCACTTGACACCTATGAAGACCACAGAGCCTGGCTGATGTTGGCCGCAGTAGTGAGGGCTAGTCACTCCTATGTATTTAAATACTTTAAAAACTAGGGCTGTTATTTCACATGCATTGTGGACTTTGGTTTAAGAACAGCTCACTCACTCACTTGCATGGCTGTGCACATCCATCTTACCACATAGGCCTTTCATTTCCTCTCACTCCGATAGGCTCTTACAGGGAAAACAGGAGAACTGTTCTTTCTTCAAGAGAAGAATTGGCTGTCTAAACCCCCCAAGATAAGTAAAGATCTATACCTTAATGTCTATTTGGTTCCTAGCTAACAATTGTAAACAAATTTAAATTTGTACTCCCTACCCTTCCAGTGTCATATGTGAAATGATCTGATACTCCCCAAATCCAGTTCCATTCATCCCATGTTTTAAAAGTTTAATCCCCCTGTAATAGCCTCCAGATTAATATTCGTAAAACTGTGTCTTGTTCATGCACCCTTTATTCAAATCTATTCAGTAATGTACCCCTCTACCCACCTTGTTCTATATATATGTGACTACTGCCTACGGGATTAAGTGCATAGTCAGAAGAGCAAAGAAAAGATATTCAATCTAAGTTCCTAGAATTGTTTTTCATACTATTCCCATAAGTTCAAAGATTTTTGAGTCTAAGAACCATGTCTATTATTTCTTTTGAATTTCCCAATGCAGTATCTAGCACGGTGCCTTAAACATAATATACCTTCATTAGCACTAGAAAACATTTGCTTTTTAAATATTACTAGTTTTTCAAAGCCACATGATTCTTAAAACATTAATTAAGTTACTTATTTGGAAGCAAAATATATTAGTAAATGAGGATCATTCATCCAATAATTTAAAAAATGTATTTTTAATGTTTATGCTTCCTCTATATCATCATGCTCTATTGAATTTCAAAATTCATTTTTTAGCTTTCCATACCTTCCTAAGACTAGGAGAATGTCTGCTGTATTTAGCACAAATAAAATTATTGAAGCATGGAATTTTACACAACAGAAACGTTGTTCTTTTCCTCCTCTTAGACCGCTCAGCTAGTGTTTTTTTTAATACAATCTAGTCATTCCTCCGTATGCGTGCCACAGAACTATCCCCTCAGGGATGTAGTCCCCCTGATTTCTCTACTCCAGTGCTTTCTAATCTCAGAGTATAGGACAGTCAGTGTTTTCTCTGGACAGTACCCATATATTTTCTGTATTTTCCTCCAAATGGCACAACCTGTCCTACCATTTTATTAATTTTCCAATGAAAAATGAAAACTCATTAAAAGCCTGACTATTAGGTTTTTTAATTTGTTTATTTTTATAAAGCAAAGTAAAATGTAAATTAGCCTGATATTTAACATATATTATATTCATATCTATATAAAGATATATATTAATATAGATATAAATAGAATGATGAAATGATATATGAATATATAAATATAGATATGAATAGAATGATGAAATAATATAATGAACAAGTAACTATATGCTAAAAAAATTCAGTACAAAATAAAATAGCTATATCTCTGAAAAAACTTAACTCAGGTAAAAAGACAGTATTTAGTAACATTTTTCTGGCATTATGTTACCAAAAAAAAAAAGGAAAAGAGGAGAAAAGAGGATGTCATTCTGCCTCTGGATGCCTACTTCAGTAAAAGTGGCAAATTTTACAGTGATGCAGGGGAGAAAATGGGAATCCCTAAGCAAAGGATTACTCTGAATCTTAATTTTTTTTATTGTAAGAAAATGTTAAAGAATGGAAGATGAAACTACGGTTTTTATTTCTGTAAATTAATGTAATCCTAGCAACCATTTTATATTATGTTAATTTGAAACATCACCTGAATATTCAGTATTTATACATGTGCAGTTATTATAAAAGTCATTTAATAAAATATGAAAAGTTTTCTGTAATAATTTCATCTTAATTATGAATATTATCCATATTGAACACAGGGAGCACTTAATAAGCTTCCTAGAAATCTTGAATAACAAGACAAACTGCTGAGCCCTTAATTCAAAGACAAAGAAAATTGCTACTTTCTAAACCTGAACTCATTAGATCATGGAGATGGTTATTTTTTAGTAACTGAACACATGAATAAACAAACATATGGATCAGGAATTCAAACGTTTTCTTCTCTTTCTTTTGGACTTTTCACATAAGTTCTACACATAAGTTACATGCACATACAGAGTTTATGTAATTTGAAAAATTGATTTCACTCCTTGTATTTTATGGCCAAAACTGTTTGTTTTCTTTTTTATGACATCTCAAAAGCTCTATAAAAACCATATGAATTAAGTCACACAATTGTCTGCAGTTCTCCAAATTCACTAATTAAGAGCCAAGTGGTAATTCATCCCAATGTATCAGGAAATGATTGTTCTATTTCTTGTTTGTGGTTTTACAGTTGCTCATAAGACTCCAAAGTGTAAACACTTATAAATAAATGTTTTTCCGTTTTAATATACATACATCAGTAATAATGAAAGGCAGATTTCTTTTTTTCAAAATGTTATTGTATTTTAATTATATATCATAATAAACTCATATATTAAAATACCACCTGAAATGTATAAACTATACAAATGATAATAGCCACATTAATTCTACTAAGAGGAAAACATTACAGAAAACCTTAAAGGAAAGAAAAACAATTTTAAATAGGACTTAAGACATAGATTTTACTTCAAGCTGTCTAAATGAATAATGAGGGTAATAAAATGACCTTTAATATACTCAGTGAATTTTCATCAATCACTTCTTAAAGTGTCTGTACCTACAAATCAGTAGCTTATTTCTGATAGCAAATTGTTATTTGAAGTATCAAATCCCTAATGATAGTGTTTTAAAGTCATTGTAATAGTGAGTTACTCTATATAGAAGGTGAGGATCATGCAGTCAAGAGTCTTGTGCAAACAGCACTGACAGAGTAGAGGAAATGGGGTTAAAGTAGGTGATTAATCCAGCAAAGGAAGCTTCTATTTCTGTTGAAATTGTATTCTTGGTTATCTGAAAAATTTACAGCAGGATCTTACTAAAACTAAATCAGTCTTGAAGAATGTCACAAATGATGGGAAAGGTATCCAAAAATGGAAGAAAGACCAATAAGATATGATTTTCTAGGTGATGTAAAAAATGGACACTTGACAATGACCTTCCTCAAAAATATTATAATAGACTCTGACAGATCACCACAAGACTTAGTTAAGAACCCATTCACTAATCAGTAGAAGTAAATGTAAGTTTACTAAAAAGAAAAAGGTCACTCTAAACCACTTTGCTTCCTTCTTTGTTAATTCCGTCTTAGCTAAGAGAAAAGCAGAGCCTAATTAGTGGGTCTCATTTGAATCTTTGGAGTCAGAAGACAAACTGACCTCCAAGAGACCGCTGAGCAGAATCAAGTCAAACACTTTTCTCAATAAAGATCACAGATATGCGTGCTATCTCAGCACTAAGATGGAGGATTTCATGAAGTCATGTTTGAGATTGCAACACGGAGTTGAAGAAGTGAAAAGTCTTTTCTGTGACATATAGATTAGATAGCAAATTACAGACGCTATTTCAGTTCAATTAATATCAAAATTCTGGAAACTAATTCATGAAATCCCATTCCTGATGAGATTTAAAAGCTAGGTTTGTTCTCCCCTCCTTCCCCACACATTAAATATTAACACATTTTAATAAGTATAAATCAAATGTTTACTAAGGTTTAAAGTAAGTTAATATGATTTGGAAATAGTTTTAGGAGTCACCTTACTTTTATTAACAGTATCATCTAACTATTTCAAGATGATTTTTTTCTGCTTTCTTACCAGTTCTGACTTAAGTAGAAGCTGGAAATGATTGAGAGTTCATCTATGACATTTATATTGCAGTTTCTCCTCAGTCTGAACTCTGCCACAAGTTACAGAGCTTTTGGGAACCCTAGGGTATTGTAAAGGGTTTCCAACCCTACAAAAATGAGAAGCGTTAATTAATAGAGATCATGAAAAGCACACAAGAGTTTGATTAACAGCTGGAAAATGTTCAGGAAAATGTGCTTCAAAATAAAGGAAAACATTTATACAAACCAGCCCTAATTTTATCTGTATCAGAAACATAATGTCATCCTTTTGATTTTTATTCACTTCATTACACTTGACTAAACAAATACATGAGCATCAATAATTTCCTCAGAAGCATTGTTATTTGAGAAAAGCATAACTATAAAAGGACTGGATAAATGCACAATAATCAAACCCAAGCTGATTATATTTAAATAAATTTGTTAAATTCTCTCACTTTTAATTAAATAATAAACAGTGGATAAACGCCTATATATAAATTAAGCATTTTAAAAAATAAGGGTGTTTATCCCATGACTCAAATTTATCAGCTTACAAAAACAATGAAAATATTAGACATCAGCCAAATTTAATTTGAAACACGTATCTCTACTTTTTGTCAAAGAATATAAATCCAGTCATTAATCCCTTGCATGCATAAGATCACCACTTGTTGCTTAGGCCATGACTAAAATGCAGGGTAGAGAGTAAGGCCGGGCTCGCTCTTTGGAACCCTTTGGAAATATCAAGGGACTAAGCCTGTGGATTTCCTTAGCCTTGCTTTCTTTCAACTGCAATATGGAAAGATAGAAGCCCTCTGTTTTCCCTCTGGTTTAAGTTGAGCATTAGAGAGAATACAGGGTAGCCTAAAGCAGCTATTAGGAGGAAAGCTAGAACTTTTCCCTGTAGAGTGACAAATTTATAGCAGCTATTCTAAAGAATTATAGCCCCTTAAGTCTCCTTTTAAGGACCAAGTAGCTTAGTTTTCACAGATAGCCTGTGAAGAGGCTATCCTTCATTGTTGCTTTCTGTTATCCACAGTACATCATTTGAAAAAATCCTCAACCTCTTTGAATGTTCAGCTCAACTTCTTGCTCTGCAGGAGAATTGCCTCTACTCTAAGGACACTACTTTCCTTGTGTATCACCCAAGATATATTTATTTTTCCTCCAACCACTGAGCCTGGGGGCTAGGTATTTTTCCTCTAACCATTGAACCTGGGGGCGAGGTATTTTCTCTTTTCCACATCTACTATGTTCTCTTACCCCTTTCACCAGATACCCTTAGATCTCAAAAGTATATCACCTGTGCTCTTCTGAATTCCAGGTCATATGCCTCATTTCTGGGTAACACCATTGTCACCATTCTTCGTAAATTTAATATATAAGTAGGTTAGTCCTTTCAATTACTTTAACTTCTCTAATGGTATTGTCTGCCTCACTAATTCATCCACTCACCCCTATAGTCATACTCCAAACTTATTACCACTACCCATTCATTTCGGAAATTCACCTTCACACATTCTACTCTTTGACCATCCCTCCTATCTGTCGAGGTCACTCACTCTAGTACTCTTTTCATCCTCTTTCAGTAGCTGAAATTCCATTGTTCATCATTATATTTATTCCCTCACATACACAATCTCTCTCGCCCCTCTCTTCTTTCATGGCACTCTCTTGGCCAAATTAAAATCCTGGTTAAATTAGTGTTTTCATCTATTCATACATGTGCAGCTGAATTTTGTGTAGAAAAACCTAGAACAGTATTAACTGTTCTCTTCTTAACGTTATGACCACATAATGATCAATGCTGGCTCTTAATGGTGCCTTAAACACTGAAAATGATGAATAATCATACTACAGTTCAGGAGTTCATATACTTTCCTGCTTTCTTAGTTGGCAGTTTTATTTCTTAGTTGGCAGTTTTATTCCTCTTTTCCCTTCAAATCTCCAATATATCTTTTCCCAGCTTCACATTCCCCAATGGTTAGGTTTCTAACTTTACCAAGAAAACTGAGGCATTCAGAAGAGAGCTTCTGTAGACTTACCGTTCAGCATGTGAGCCCATTATGTCTGCTTTACCTGATGTTACACAGAAGAATATCATCCTCTCGAGCCAGTCACACCACTTTTACACTAGAACCCACCCCCATTGCCTCATCAAGGACATCATGCTAGAAAATCATACTAGCATTTCCACTTTTCTATGTCATCAATATTTTGCTCTCTACTGGCTCATTCCTCTCATTCTACAAATATGTTCTCCCTCACATCATAAAAGAAAACTTCCTTCTTTTGGTGCTTCTTTCCAACTATTTACCACCCCATTTTTGTGAATTTTTTTTTCAGTGAAACTCTTCAGAAGAGTAGTTTATATTTTTCCATTTATGTTCTTTATTCTCTCCTAGCCTCACTCCAGAGGGAATTTTCCCTTACATTGACCAAAAAGGTGCTCCTGTCAAATTCACCAGTCCCTCCATGTTGTAAAATTCAATGGTAAGTAGCCATATCTCATTTTATTTAGCTATCATCAGTATTTTCCTAAACTGGTTATTTCTTCCTCCTTGACATACCTTCTTCCCTTGGGCTTTAGGACATCATAAACTATTGGTTTTCTTCTAACATACCAGTCATTTCTTCTCAGAGTTCTTCACTGACTCTGCCTCTTCTTCCTAATCTCTAAATGTTGTAATGCCATATGACTCAGCTCTTGGATCTTCTTGTCTTTTATATCTGTACTCATTTCTTTGGTTTCTCATCCAGTCAAGGGATATATCCCCTGCCCAAAATCTAGTCTCATTATCCAACCGCCTATTGGACATCTCCATGTGAATGTCTAATCAACATTGAAAACCCAATATAGCCCAAACTGAACTCTTAGGCTAGACATCCCCATCTCAGTTGATGGCAACTCGATCTTCCAATTATTGCAGTCAATCATAACTCCTCTCTTTCTCTCTTATCTCAACAAAGCCTGGTGGCTAAACCTTGAAAACATTTAGAATCTGGTCATCACTCACCCCTCAACTTTCATTGCCTCAGTATAAGATATGATATACTCTTGCTTGAATTGCTATAGCAGTTTCTAATGATTATTTCACTTTGTATACTCCAATAGTATCAGCGTAGCAACAAAACATTAAATGTTCCATTTGTCGAAATGTGTATATTTTAGTTTTGAAAATCATATAGATCTTCATTTAATGATCTAGAAACAATAAAAAGTAATACTTTTCTAATTCTGTTTCCTAGGAAAGAGGAAAAATAGTAATTTTATGTGTGTGTGTTGGGGGTGGATGAGGGTGTAGATGAGTGAAGACTAAAGATAAATATGATCAAGGACTTCATAGAACAAGGAAGCAATTGTGAAAAAGACAGGCATGTATCTTTCATTATGAAGCTCACTATTTAGTAGGAATGATAGAAATAATAAGCAAATGAATACATATATAATTACATAGAATAATTATGAGAAAAATAGAAAGAGGCCTAATTAGATAGGGTGGTTAGAGAAGGACTCTCTGAGGAAGAGTTTGATCCAAGACCTGATATGGAGAAGGAGCAGTCATGTGATGAACTAATAAGCAAAACTTTAGGACAGAGGAAGCAGAATACCCAAAGGGAATTAGTTGAGAAAGAGTTTATTCTGTTCAAAACTCTGAGAAAGTTTCTGTTGTTGGAGCACAATGGGTCAGGGACAAGGGGAAGGAAATGCATTTGGAAACAAAGATGGAGGCTGGGTAAGGGAAACCGCAAAAGTGTCGGTAAGGATTGTGCATTTTATTCTTAGTACTGTGAAGAGTCTCAAAAGGATTCCCAAGAGGAAATTATTTGTCAGATATGTAAACAATATTATTCTAACTTCTGTATGAAAATGGATTGTAAAGAGACAAGAGCAAAAGCAGAGAGACCACTGCAAGATACCTATAAGATTATTTACAGGTGGGGGTGTCAAACAGGCAGCTGGATAACCATATCTTTGGTTTCAGGGTATGTTAGTCTGCTTGGGCTACCTTAACAAAATACCATAGTCTGGGCAGCTACAACAACAGAATTTTATTTTATCACAGTTTTGGAGGCTGGGAAGTCCAAAATTAATGTGTCAATTATGTAGATTTCCTTCTGAGGCCTCTTCTCTTGGCTTATGCGTAGCTGCCTTCTTGCTATGTTCTTGTCATCTCTTTGTGCAGAGAAAGAAAGCTCTCTGATGTTTCTTTTCTCTCTCTCACTCTCTCTTTGATATCTTCTTATAAGGATACTAATTCTATAGAACCAGAGACCCACCCTCATGATCTCATCTAACCCTAATTACCTCCCAAAGGCTCCATTTCCAAATACCATCACATTGGGAATTACAGCTTCAATATATGAATAGGGAATGCAATTCAGTCTATATACAGGATGAGATCTGGCTAAACATGTGAAATTAAGAAGGAAATTGCAAAAAAGGATATCAGAACATAAAATGCATGCAGTTTTCAAGGATGAGAACACTAAGGCTTTCATTTTTATATATTTATGATTTTATATAAACTCTTCCTTAGAACTTGAATCTGCTTTCTGCCTTGGCTTGGCAAGAGGGGAGGAGTGTAAAGGGCTGGGAGAAAGTGGTAAAGGGTTAAAGAAGTACAAATTAGTTGTTGATAAATGGTCACAGGGTTGGGGAGCACAATACAGGGAACGCAGTCAGCAGTAATGTAATGAATGGCTAAGTGTAGAGCAAGGCGGAGGAAGAGTAATCAGGAAGATCATTTCATAAACTATATAAATTTCTAACCAATGCTCAGTATACTTGAAACTAATAAAATAAAATTTAAAAAATATATACGTCATGATCATTTATCGAGTGCTGCCCAAGAGCCAGGCACTTTACATCCATTAGCTGTAATCATAATTTTGTTGGGGAGGCACTAATATCTGCATATCACAGGTGAGGACACCAAAGCCTAGAAAGTATGAAGTTCTTGACCAAAGTCCCTTAAGCAGGGTTTGACTTCTGTTCTGTGTGACTCTATCCCACTCGACTCCCTAAACTAATTCCACAATTCCCAAAATCAGGAGCTATCTTCTGATAAATTTTACTCACAATCCTTTTCTCAAGCTTCATGAGTGAATTAGTCCCTCATTTGTCTTTATATAACATCCTTTTTGCTACTCAGTAATTTTTTTTAATTTAAAAAGTTAGACATTTATACAATCCATAAAGCGATACCCTTGATTACTCTAGTACCCATCTGGCACTACACACAACCATTACAATATTGGCTATATACCTTATGCTATATTCTAAATTTCTGTAACTATTTTGTAAATACTAATTTATACTTCTTCATTTCTCCATCTTTTTTTATGCAACTACCAATGTATATAACATCTGTTTTGCACCTACATTGTAATAGTTCATCATCGTATTGCAGCTGATCTCAGACACGACCAGGCTTTTATGTCACTCCCACCAGAGTGAAAACAGGTATATAGTAAAATAGTTATTGAAATAAAAACCAAGCACTAAATTAATTTTAAAACTTATATGTGAATTTTTGAGAAAATAACTTCTCTGTGCAACATCCTAATTTGATTCAATCCATTTATTCTTTGCAGACTCTTCTTCATAATTTTAATCATTATAATTTTAATAATTTAACAAAATAAACACGACTTTTTCTTTGAGATTTGACTTTAAAATAGGAGTTTCTCTCATTGTCCAAAATTTATCAAAATGTAGTGGGTGTGATTGTAATAAGTCTAGGGATGTGACTTAGCAGTTCTTTTCTTCAGTTTCAACATCTATAAAAGTAAAAACAATATCCCCAAACAATTCATTATATTTCTTTGGACTGCATGTTAAATATTCCAATCCAAAGAGAGCAATTGCTATTAATAACCACTAAAATAATTAAGTGTAAATGGATTCTTCACTTGTGTTGTGTTTGCATCTCCATTACATATACACATATCAATTCAAAAATTAAAACTCAAAAAAAGCATCCTACTATTTTCAAACTTCTGAATTTATGCATAAAACTGACTTTTAGCTTTGGAAAATGGAATGTTCAGAGCTGCCCACAAAACTGGGTACCAAACAAGTATGTCTTGGATATTTTCACTTAAATGAGATAATGGGATATGGAAAAAAGAACAATGGAGTGATAAGCAGACCTCTATCCTAATTCTAACTATGTGATATCTGTATTATTTTTCTCAACTTCTGTAGGACTCAACTTCGTTACCAGCAAAATCATTAAATTTTGTTTATACGAGTTTAGAGCTCTGAGATTCTAATATTCTGTGGTTATTCTTTTGAGAGTGAGACTCAAATATCTCAATTATTTCTTTAATATAGGTGACTCAGTTTCAACCTAATATCAATTTATAGGTCTTACAATTTATGATAAATTGTAACATATGACAATTAAAATCATCGATCATTTCTTAGTGGGCTCTGTTGTTATGGTAGAGTTATTTGAAATAAGATATTCTGTATTCAGATTGCCATTTTTCTATGTTACTTTGTATGAGTCGCATAGCCTCTCTGACTAGTTTAATAATTCCTCATTTTTAAAATAAGGATTCTTGTGAGAATTAAACGAGTTTGTCCATATGAACAGTGCCTGGAATACGCAGTGTTCAACACAGAAAAAAACACTCAATTAATGGCAACTATTTTGTCACTCTTACAATCACCATCAGTAGCCAAATATTATTTCCAAATATTTCCTTTCCCTCCTTCAGCTTTAAATATCTTATAATCAGATTGTATGTTTCATTCAAGAGAAAAACAAGGTACTGTTCTCTGTGGATTTTAACCCATGAGGATTAACATTCAAGTTTTTTTTTCGAGCTAAGAATATTGTTCCATTTCCTTTTTTTCTTTTATCCCCATTTATGAATCAAAATCAATGAAAAATTATCTTATACAAATTTATAAATTTTATTCTACATGATTCTCTTTCATATTCTGAGTTTTTTATAATTTCAGTATTATCTGGTATGTATAGATGTATGTGTGTGCATATGTGTGTATGTGTGTTTATATATATTTATATATATATATACTTGTATGTTTCCAACGGTTCTCAGTTTTCAGTTTTTACCTATTATCTCTAAATACTTTGAAGAATTAGTCTCTTCTATTTTTGCGTTACACTTTTATAAAACTATACCTATTTCTTCACCGATGATTGATTTGTATGTTAAGAGGCAGTTCTATATACATGATGAATTCTCTGCCTCATCCATTTCTGTAGAGGGCAAAGAATTCACTTTGAGGTCCTGATTCTGGCGAATTGCTAACCTGGGGCCAGAAAACTTAATATAAAACCCGAGATCATAGCTGTATCCCCACACTGCACCAACTGACCCTTCTCTATTCTGTGCCAACACTATATTTCAGGGTCTAATTTATTATCATATCAGCCCAAACTGCTTCTTTTTATAAGAGTAGTAATGGTTTTATCTTTGCATCAACTGTAAAGTAACTTTTTCTCCCTCTTAGTTCATAGTAAACTTTCTCTCTTCTGTGACTTAGGTGAAGAAAAAAATATATTGGCATGTAGCTTTTGAATGTACGTCTAGGGATGTAGTTATTTTACCCGCAAATATACAGAGTTGGAAAAACCAAACTATAGGTATTTGTGGAGACATACATCCACGTGTATACATCTCTATATATTTTTCAAATAAACATATACATATTGTCTGGGAAAATTACTAAATGTCTCCTTTCTTTGAGTTTACCTCAGTACTGTAAGATCATGATTTGTCATATATCTGAAAAATAATATATATTCTTGAAATTATTTCCTTTATTGTCTCATTATGTAAATAATATAAATGATGCCTTACTCTTTCTTTTTTCCAATTTCAGTTGAGATCCAATTTTTTCACTTTTACTTTCACCTTCCAATCTGTCCCTTTGTATCTTTTCCTCTTTAGCCTCAGTATATATGTTTAAATAATATTTCTTCTTGAAAAAAATCTCACTCTAAAAAAAGTAGGCACTACATTTACCTCAAATACAATTAAACCCACCAAGCAAATCTGTCAATTCTCAATAAGCTCCCAGCAGCACAGGATCTTATGGTCTATGTGTGTGCCAAAATGGGCACATGATGTTTCTGACTGCTGTCAGTCCTTTGACATACAAGATATTTTCTTTATATTGCTTTTTCTCTAGTTAAATCATATTTCCGGCATATAAATGTATAATCAAATTTTTTCAGTAGATGAGAACGCTTTACTTCTCCTATCTTGTAGGTTATTGCTAACAACTTTAAAAGAGGAACTCTGAGTCTGTCTTCACTGCACATATCAGCTTGTTTCCTCTTAGCAAAATGACAGTGGGAATAATTAGAAATAGCATGTGGAAAGGTGAAAATGTAAGTACATTCAGGTTTTTGGACAATCACACATGATTTGCGCATTAATGCAAAGATTTCAAAACAGGATTTTTCCTTCTTCTAAACATCTCTCCTCTGAAGTAAATTACTGAATGAGATTGAAAAAAATTTTCTTAAATCTATTATAATTCTTATCTAACTTCATTTTGTATCACCAAAGGTGAAAAAAGACAACAGGAAAATAAATGGATCTGAAACGTTTACTTTACTGGGTTTTCTCACTTTGAAAGGACCACTTCACCTGTTTCTCTGAATCCACTGTCTGTGGGTCCCAGGTGTTGTTGAGGTTTAGATTAATAAAGACACCTCAAGCCACAAGAAAACGTGATTAGTAACTGTCCATTGCTCTCCTGGGTAGACAATGTATAACCGGTCAAGTTAGGACTGCAGCAAATGACCTCTAAAGCCCTTTGCCATCCTGAAATTCTATTAGGAGGAAACAATTAAACAGAGCAAGTTTCCAATGTGTGCACCTGCTCTCCTTATCTTAAGGGAATGTCAAGATGCTGTATTCCAAGAGAGAACAGATTAACAAAAATAGACAGGTTGGAAGTGGTGTTGGCCCAATATTTTGAAAGCTTTGTCTTATAACTTGTCTCTGAAGATACAGCTGGGATATAAGGAAGATTTATAAGAGTATATGTTTTGAAATTCAGGTTTTGTTTACATGCAATATATTAAATAATTTCAGACTCATATATACAGGACTGTATACAGAGTATATACAAAGATGATGTTATGTCTCCAAGGTAACAATTATTTATTATTTGAAAGAGATATTACTAGAACTGTATAGCACCTGGAACTCTATAATGAAATAATACTTTGTAATTTAATGATTGGGGCAAAAACTATTTATCTCATTATGTGTAAACTGAACCTGGAGCCTGAGGAACAGTTCCCAAACACAGGTGGACCCTGTCCTGTCCCTGCTCTCTAGTTATTAAATCTAACATGCAAAGTTCATTCATTTGGTAAATGTGTATTCCTACCTGGTGAGTTGTTTCATCATTTACCTGGATTCAAAGGTGACAAATGCAAAACCCATGCCAAAAATGATATGGGGACGAGGCATGAGAACTACACAAACTGATAAGTTATATTCATAGCCTACAATGTGCTGCTGCCAGACCTCTGGAAGCCTACAGAACAAAGGAATATTCCTGCTGGGATTACTAGCAAACTACTCGCACCATGAAAGAAAAACAGTCTTTCATTTGTACCCTACACAAAATAAACCTAATCATTCATTCCCTAAAGCCAAACCATGGAGAACCTATAGAACAAAGGCTGAGATTGCTAGCATGCCTTTCGTGTTATATACCCACACCTTTCATGCTGCACATCTATACTGCACATCAAAGGAAAACAAGTAAACAAAGTCTTTGAACTGTAATTCACAGAAACTAAGAATGACATATAAACTTAATTCCTCAGACACTCAGAATCTCACTCTCTGTCTCTTAGACCACACTTTGTCTATGGAGGGTCATTCTTTCTCTAATAAACTTTCCTTTTGTCTTTAACTCTAGAGTACACTTGAATTCTTTTCTGCACCCAGTCAAGAACCTGCCTTCTATCTTTGATATAGGACTTGAGTCCTATATCAAATTCACCTTGTCCTGCATCAAAGGACTTATTAAAGCAAAACCGTGTCTCTCCATTGATATTACAATTTGTGGGGCTAGATATTTCTGAATAGTGACCCAATTACAGTGGAGATGACTTAAATGGAAAGCACTGAGCAATAAGATAAACCATTTCCCTAACCTTTATATAAACTTCAGTCAAAGAATTGGCTGACTACCACGCAGCTGGAAAAGGTAAATGTCATGTTGTATTGTTTGTTGCTCTATAAAAACGGCGTTAATGGACTATTCACAGAAATGTTTGCAGGCTAGACGCTAGGACATCTTGAGAGCTTTCCCACTTGTGACTTTTCACTGAGCCCTTTATGGACAGTGAGGAATGTCAGGATGCACTGAGGGCAGTTTTCTAGAGAAAAGTCAGAAGGGGTTGATGGAAAAGGGAGTTGACCTTTTTACATAGAACCATTTCCTTGTCCATGTTTCATAAATACAGACATACCAACCTGCTGCCTTTCCTTCATATACTCTGATTTAAGAATAAATGAGGATAATTACCAATCTTAATTTCAGTTCAGAGTTCTCAATCTTTTGTGAGGGTTGGTTCATACCAAACTGTTCATTAAGGTTATTTGAATCTCATTAACATAGCCATTTATTTCAAAAGAGAAAAAAAGAACAAAGAAAGATGTCATCTGTTCCCACCAGTTGTGTGTTTTCACACCCCCTACCTAGAGACTAACCCAGTACTACATATTGTCACAGTGTCGCACTAGGTGTTATTTGCGCTGTTCTCATTTACTCCAGCTGCTATATTCTAGGAAGGCAGAAAGTCTCTCAGAAACAAGTGCTATTGAGACATGTCTTCCCATCTGCAGTGCATAAAGGAGTATTTATATTTTGCTATTAAGGTGCTGTATTACTAAGCATATCTCTCATATATTTTACTTTCCTCTGGGAAAAATTGTTTTCTATTCCATATTTCATTTGCTCTATTACGATCTCTAATTCACTGAGCCAGATAATATTAGAGTGACAATTATAATGCAGATAGATGATTCAGGCAAACATGGTATAGAATTGAAAGAGTCAAATATTTTTTTCTATCCTATTACAGGCTTTAATCTATTAAGTTAATTATGTCTTTTTATACAAAACCCTCAAATATTATTAAGTATCAGTATTATAAATTCTCTTTGCTTATATCATGTTTCTAATGAATTAGTGAGATTAATGAGGCACACAAATAACCAATGTCACCCTAATAAATTTAATTAAAAATAAATAAATAAGGGGAAAATGAGGCACACAAAGAAAGATTCTTGATCTTAGTGCATAATGAAGTACAGGCCATTTTCAATGAGGGCCAAATGGAAAATTTATTTGAAATTTTCAGAATTGACGAAACAGAAAACAAGGCTAGAACATCACCTCAAGACTTAAAACTAATGCAGTCTAACGTTATTTAATGCTCCATGAATGCTTTAATATGAACACCTCTGATGTTCGGCCTCATCCTCTTTTATCCACATGCCAACTCCCTTCTGTAATAGCAGGTTTCAAAATGTATTCTGAGGAGGAATTGCTGCCATTTAGGATGCAATCTAAGTGACAGTTCTCCCATTAGAAACGAGTAACAGCACATCAGTAGGATTATTGACCAAGGACAAGTGGTAAGCAGCCAGATGCTGATTGTATTAGTTTCCTAGAGCTGCTGTAATAAAGTACCACAAATTGGGTGCCTTAGAACAACAGAAACTTATTGTCTCATAGTTCTGGATGCTAGAGGTCTGAAATCGAGGTGTTAGCAGGGAGGGTTTCTTCTGAGAAATGTGAGGAAATGATCTGTACTAGGCCTCTCTCTTTGGCTTATGGATAGCCATTTTCTCTCTGCATCTGTTCGCCTGGCATTCTCTTTGTATATGTTACTATATAAAAATGTTCACTTTTTTATAAGGATACCAGTCACATTGGATTAGGGGCTCACCCTACTCCAGTATAACTTCATCTTAACTAATTTTATCGGCAATAACTCTTATATCCAAGTAAAATCACATTCTGAAGTACTGGGGGCTAGAACTTCAACATATAAACTTTGGGGGAACAATGCAATCCATAATGCTGTGTATTTTAAAGAACTTACTCCTACTTGCAAAAAGATGTGAGAAGGATATTCAACATTATATATTCTCAGGGAAATGAAATTAAAAGCCACAGAGAGATACCATCACACCCTAATATAATGGCTAAGAATGCATGTGCCTTTCGGTAGTAGAATGGATATATGAATTGTGGAATATTCAGTAGAACACTGTATAGCAACTAAAAAGAAGAAAAAACTGCTGCCACATGCAACATGACAGTTGAATTATATATTTTGATGAGGCTGCAGAACAACCAGATTCTCATGCATTGCTATGAGATTGTAAAATGTTCCAACTGAAAAACACTTTATACTATCTACTCTTGTCACTTATCCTGACCCTGAAATTTTACTCATCGATATGTACCAAAGAAAAACGAGGACATATCTGCAGCAAAAAGAATGGACAAGAACGTTCATTGCAGCTTTATTAATAATATAAAAAACCTGGAAACAACCAACATGTTCTTCAATAATAGGATGGCTCAGTGAATTTTGACATGTTCATAGTAGAATACTGCGTAGCGATTATAAAGAACTACTACTACATGGAACATCATAGCCGAATCTTACATGACGTTGGGCAAAAAAACTCCGAAATAAATAAATAAGTACTGTACAATTTTACTTATATGAGTAAGAAACAAGTAAAATTAATGATGATAAAGGTTACCTTTGGTGGGATGGTATTGACTAGAGGCAGCATGAGAATAGCTCTTTTGGTATGCTTAATGTCCTCTGATCTGGGTTGTGGTGAAGTGGATAAATATATATGTAAAATTTTGTCACTTTTTGGTTTTTGTGTTATACCTTCAAAAAAATTTTTAAGTTGCACTAAAATACAATAAAAACTAAAAAGGAGATTACATAACTTGTAAAGTACGGTTTTCATGAAGCCATTAACAGAGAATTAAAAAAGGAAAATCCAATTAGTAAAGGCAGAACCTGATTCTGTCTTCCAGTTTTAGAATTTTATACTACTAGCTCAGAGACTCAGCTATAGGAGGTAACTGGGGAATTCCCACTTAACCCAAGAAACACTCCCTACCTGCTTAAGTTAGGAAGTGGTGGTAGTGAGATGTTTCTTCCTAGCTTTCTGCCCCACCCCAGCACACTCTCAGACTTTACACAGATACTACACTCTTAATTCAATATGCATCAGGAAATTCCCATTTTATAATGGGTATTTATGGAAAGTATAGGGCTCAAGGGGATGATTAAGATATTTCTATATGTTACCTTTATTTTCAGTCATTTACATTTGAATCAAAAGTCAAGGCCCAGGCCTGGGGCATTTTCAGTTCATGCCAAAATACCAGAAGGGGAATATTTCCATTGGAATGACTCAGGCTACTCCCCAAATATTTACACTTCCCTTCACGCCCTTAACTCTGCAATGAAGAATTTGTGAATTTGGAGATATTCCAGAATCATATAAATCCCCCTATTTTGAATTCAAAACCAAACCTCATGAAGGAGAAGACTAATCCTTATTGAAAACATCAGGAACACTGTTTATAAATGTCAGAAAATGAAGATTTTAAATAATTTACCTAGCATTTTCTATGATATGATTCTTCATAAAAGAAATAATACTCACCAAATTAAGAATTTGAACCTCGAGGAACTCTATGTGCTTTTTTTTTGCTTTTTTTTTTTTTAAATTTTGTATTGTACATAGAGTAAGAAAACTCTTCTGAGATTTATCAAGTCATGGGCAGAAATATGCTCTGAGAAATGTTGCAGAAAGTTCTTTTATCTTTTCTTTGTTCTCTTGATTACCTAATTAATTGTTTTCTTAGCAGTAAGCCCTAAGGCAACCACCTTGGACTCCTAGCACAGCAGTGACCTTTGGCTTTTATTCCCTTTAATCAGTACTTTGGAGTCAAGACCTTCTCCGTCACTTTTTAGGGAAAATTAAGGAATTAGAGAGTATCAAAAAATATAGGTCAAAGAAAATAAAGAATGAAAAAAAACAAGTGATTAAATGTCAGTTATCAGACCATTAATAACTTCTAAAAACAGTTTTAGTAGAGTTATATAGGAATAAAAGCCTTTAATATTTTTATGAATCTGTAGAAATGACATTGTTGGCTAGGCTAAGTATGGACTCTATTCATTTCAAAGATTGCTACTATATTTTTTTGGATATTTTTCTCCTCCAAATCATTAAAATGACTGTTATTTACCATTGATAAACACTTACAACCAGGTCTTATTCTGGACAATGATGGAGTGGTGATGAGGTTTGGTCCTAACACCTTTCTATTTAGTTCCTCCTCTAAAATCTAGGAACCTGTTATCGGGGACAACCTTCATGGCAGGAGCAGCCCACCGTGCGGTCTCTCTTGTCTAGGAGAACCCACTGCTTGCCAAAACCACTGCTTCATTATGCTCTATCTCCATTTTACAAAACACTAAATGTTGCTGCCATGGGTGGGGGTGAACTAATGTGATGATATCCTAAAATTTTACCAATCTCAGTTCATGTGGTCAGACTTTTACGAAGGTACTTTAGAAAGAATTTAATATTGGAAATTCCAAACAACTTTAAAGAACATTTGAAGGTAAGTGTCCATCTCTCTATCTCTTTCTAATCATACCACGTAGATGTTTGCTGGCTCTGTTTCTCTAATTCTGATCTTGCCTAAAATACTAAAGACAAGAATGGTAAAATGTAGGGCAGTGGAAATTATCCATCAATGCATGCTCTGCTCTCCGAGTCCAGGGCACAGAACTGTGACATTGTGTTGCATCTGTGGTTTTAGCAGCTGTGGAAGTGCAGGTGCATGTCTTCTCAATACTGAGATATAGATATATTATTAAATTGACTCTTTCTTCTCTAGGGACTTCTCTTGAAGTTTCCTGTGACATATGTAGTTTTACGGCAGGAAACAGTATAGAATTGGGCCCAGTAGGAATACTTTAATTAGAACCCAATATACACTGATATAAAGTTCCATTGCAGTTGGGACAGTTTGCAAACTCTCTAACTTATGAGTGCATCTGTAATTCCCCAGAGCCCATCTCATTCTTGCACACAAAGCTGCCTGAGGAAAAGTCAGCTGACTTGTGTAAGTAAACCACAATTGTGTTTCATTGTGCATATCTAGTCTATTGAAGGATAGATTCATTATGTACCAGAGATGAAGGTATTTCCGCCATCCCCCCCTCAGTTTTCTGACATCTAAAGCACTAACAAAGGTTTTAAATAATGCATGAGCAAGTACTCGACCCTTTCCTCTCTAAGGTCTCTCCTCTTTGTCCTCAGATCAGATCCTTGATATGAGAGCATGTGGAATTCCCCATTGACTAAGTCCCTGGACAGCATGTAAAGTTGAATATTGCTGAAATCACTTTCCTCTGCAGCTGCAAAATAATAATCCCCAAATAGTTTATCAAAGACAAAGAAAACATGAGTTTATGAGAGCACTTGAAGAAAAAAAATTATTTCCATTGTCAAAGCTTTTAATCAAAAGTATTTTGAAAATTAGAAATATGTAGATTTTCTAACCTCAAATGCATATTTGTTCGTTCCTTTGTTCATGCTGATATTTTATAGGACTTCCTGTGGAATTGCAACTTAACAGTAGAAAGATTTTTTTTAAACCACGTGCCTGAAAAATACTGATCAATTGAGGTCAGAAAGTATTAGTTCTTAATTCATTAATTGATTGCAATTTATTTTGGGAACTTAGTTTGCACATAATTTTTTTTCTTAGATACTGGGGTTCTGGGGGGGGAAGTAAGAAAGACAGTTCTTGAAAACACTGTTTTTGCCTTAGGAAACAACTTCCTAAATATTTTTATTCCTTGCTAACAACTTATATATAGATAATTATTTCTGTAAGGGACAACTTGGCATGTAGAGAAGATGTAGGTGTTTTAGACAACAATTTGAGTACTTCAATAGCAAGGGTTTTCTTGAATCTTTAAAAATAGTGAATGAGAACAACCATGTGTCCCATATTTTCTGAGCTGTCAATTTAGAAATAATTTATTTGGATTAAAACAAATACTGTTTTCTTTTCAATCAGAGGAAAATGTAATTAGAAAATGTTTAATGCCAACACAAGCACAATAATAAATTTGAAAACCTGTCCATTATCTTATAAAATTTACATGTGATATGCACCATTAGCACATTAAAACCAGGCTATGTAATCAGTGACTGAAAGATTCCCAAGCCTAGAGGCAGAAAAGGTTTAGTACAATATTGTCCTAGTGATGAGAATAATAATTATGTGTCATAAAGAATTATGTAAAACTGACAAAGCTAGCTATAAAAATTAATGTTTCCCCCGAAGTATTTGTCACACATTGATTATTATAATATCCTAGCCTAAAATTGTGAGAATATAAAACTTAACGCCTGGGCAATCTTCTTAGAGCAATCTTCACGGAAATTATTCCATTCTGAACTTTGTAATACTAAGAAATATAACTAGAAAAAAAAAACAAAGTTAAAAGCATGGAAGAACCCCGGAAAAAGTGATGACTTTATTTTATATAACCAAATGGAAGCAGAAAAAAAAACCTCTACTCTTAGGGCACTGAGTGTTTACTTCTCAGAACAGTAGTCCTGTGATGTGCCATATAAGGATAAAATAGTTAAAAATCATTCATATATATGTACAATATTTTAATATTAATTGTAATCAGGCAATTATGTTTGTATTCAAATTCCCCTATTTAACAATATTACTTTAAATGGTATCAAAATAAAGCAGTTTAAATTGGGACTGAAAAGATAAAAGTAAATATTGTCATTTTATGATTTATTCTGTATATATTTAATGGTATCACACTTGAAGGAGTAGCATCTTAACATGTAAAAAACTACATGTGACCCATATATTTACTTTTTGGTATAATTTTTTATCAAGAAAACTTTATTCTAAGATAAAGAGACTCTCCTGCTTCCAAAATCAGTTTGTAAATTGGTTAGTCATAGTTTTGTTTTTTTGTACTGCCAAGTAACAGGAATGCTATTTGGGTTGTTGAAGCAAGTATAGATTTATCACCTCTGGGAGGAACTTCTTTACCTAGTTCCTACTTGAATCTAGTATACACTCAGCCTTCTCCTTGAATTATTACCAAGCCATACATCCCACATTTATAGTAAGTAGATCCACAAAAGAAATAAAAATTGCTCTCAGCTTATTGGTGAATGCATACTGAGGCCATTACCTTATTTTTGGATAATTTTTTTGTTTTTTCCCAAATTCAGTAATCGCAGAATCTTTATAGAGAAAGCAGTTGCAAACTCACTACCACTACAACCATTAAGTAAAAAAATGCCCTTACGGCATAGAAAGTCTTTCAAAATATTGGCTATGTGTTCATTTGAGAAATTCCAAATTATGATAAAATTACTGCGAATGTACATGAAGACCATAGAAATGTCAAGCAAGTTTATTGTAAATAGTGCTATTATTTTCTTAGTTTTCTAAATTCTACTTACTAAAACAAACTGCAACAGAGAAACATTTTGACTCTAAATCTGATTTCAGCACATATTCTAGCTTTATTTGCTCTCTGCTGTGATTTTGATTCAATTACCAAGGGGTTTTTTTTGTTGTTGTTGTTTTGTTTTTGTTTGTTTGTTTGTTTTTAATGGAGCAGGACCCAATTCTGTATAATTCAGTGTTTTAATCATCCTTCATTTATGGTTTTTCCTTTGTTTTAAGCAAACTGTTTCACAGACTTGTCTTTGAAGTTAACTTTGAATAGGTGCATCCCCAAAGATTTTATCCTTTGATATTTAAATATACGTTTACCTTCAGTTTTTCAACAGTTATTATACTCAAAATATTTAAATTTTTTTAATTTCCCTAAACATAATTTGGGTATGTCTGAATGGGAAAAAAAAGTCAGATATCAAATGTAAGTGGAAGAAAGATCTCTTTTATTGTGACTTTTAACCATGAAGTTTACATTCACGAAGACTAAATTTAAAAAGAAGAAAGTTGCTATACTATACACCTCATTTTAAATCTAGATACATAGTAGATATGACTTATTCTTTTCCTTTAAAGGAAGGCTCAACTTCCAGTCTACATTTGTCCTGTCCTGAGAAACACCGATCATTACATTTTATTGATTTCTTAATAGAGTAATCCAATTTTTTCCTGCCATTTTTAATCAGAGCTACAATGACTCCATCCAGATATATAACCCAAAATTGAGAAACGGTTTGTGCCATTGACTAGTGACTTCAGGTTCTGGGAATGGTCATATATTTATTCAACAAATGTTTTTGAGCATTTATAATATATCAGATATATTCTAAGTACTGGGTATAATTTTAAAGATAAGCAAAACTCCCTGCCCTCATGGAGTTTTTACATTAATAGAAAATAAAACATATAACAAAAGAAAATATTGAATATTTAGTATGTTAGATATAAAATTCCTAAGAAGAAACAAAAGCATAAGAATAGAAATGTGTGTGTGTTAGGTGGGGTGGGAGAAGAGATTGATTTTACATAAGATGCCCAGGGAAAAACTGTTTCCAAATAATTTGGAAAATGCATTGAGCTAATTCAGTTTATGCCCTAAGAGAAATACGCCATTTTATTGAAGAATGAAAATGGATGAATTTTCCATCAATGAATTATCATGAAAATGTTTTAAGAACCATGGCATTAAAGAAGTACATTTGAATGTAGTATAATATGCAGAAAATAAATATTTATTACAATGTGCATTGATATGTGTAGGTTACTTTGGTCTGTCTTCTCCATAATCTTTTACAAAACTGGGAGATTCTGAGAAACAAGTAAGTTGTTTCACCTAAGTTGGAGGTCTAGAATTGCAAATGAATTAACAGTAAGGAATAAAAAATATTTTGGCTCCAAACTTCAGTTCACGTGTGTTAGAGTGGATTATAAAACACACAAGAACAAGTGATCTTTCATACTATTTGGCAAACGAAATCTAAGTATCTTAATATAGGAATCGTAAAATAATATTGCACATTTTTGTAGCTCCAACAAGTACCTTGCATTATTTTTAAATAAAATTTTAATAAGTAATTTTGACTGAAGGAAAACTATCATAGTAATCATGCCAAATCTACTAAAAAAAAAAAAAAATAGAAGACATTTCTCACAGTGAGACACTGGAAATTCATGTGCCTGCCTTTGAAGAAATGTCAGCTTATCATGGTGAAGTCATTTAGTTTTTAGGAAGATGATAAGGCATTTTATAATTCCTGTAAGATATCTCATATTCCTCTACAATTTCCACAATAGAGGAATTTGTAAACCTTCTAAATCTACATTCAAGCCACTCTACCCATTACACTCTCTAAACCATTTGCTTACTTCTACTATCAAATGAGGAGAAGTATCCCTTGTGAGCACAAATTAGGACTATCATCATTTGGGATTACATGTGGACATAAAGGGAAAGACAATGACCTGGATACTGAACCTAATTAAAGAGGAATCAAACATTGGAGCAATCAGCCCCTTTTTCAGCAATCTCTTCCCAGAAGGGTCCTTGACCTGAGATTCATTGGGATGAACATCCTCATGGGACCAAAGACTGTTCTCTCTTATATCCTTTCCTTGGACCTGTTTTCAGCAAAAGCAAGTGTTTCTGTGGCATCACGTCTGTCAGATCCCAGTCTTGAGGTAACCACCTCTTGCAAGGAGTGATCTGTACATGAAATCCAATGAAGTATTCTGAACAACTGGCTTCTAAAACTTGAATCCTGGTGGGTGTAGATGAGTTTTCTTAGCAAGTTGCTAAATCACTGATTTTCTAATTTTAAGAGCATCACTAAGACTTGCTTACAGAATTACTAGCTATTTTTCAAAGAACCAAGGACAAAGAGTTGAATTTTTTTAGAAATATTTTATCTTTCAGACATGATCATTCCTGCTCAGCATACCCACCTTCCTCTCTAAAATCAAAGAGAGTAATACCCATTTAAGTAGTGCTAACTCTAACAATTTCCACTAGAACCAATCAAGAAAATATTGATATCTTTTATTTCCAAGCAGAGTTCTTCTCTCTTCCTGAATATCTACTTAGCCAATTATGGTGAGCATACAGATTTTTAATATATATGACAACATCAATGATAACAGTCTATCCCTAGGGACCTCACTCATGTAAAAGCAATTCTTTTAGATTTGGATTTTTTAAAAAGGTAGCAAAGGTTTCCTTTTGTAAGGAAAAATCCCCTCCAAACTGCTTGCCCAGAAGATGTGTTTTCTAAATATGTGTAAGACACACCCAGCAGCATCTGACACCTGTGTCAGTAGGGGAAGGCCCATTAGCCCTGCAGTAGTGACCAGGGTAAGAAATGCCAGGTGTACATGCCCCAGGCCAGTCTCCTAGGCAGCCTCTGTTCTCCCAAATCTAGCTGAGAACAAAATGTGAGTGATGTATAACCTTGATGGAGCTAGTTCGAACAGTGCTGTGTATCCAACTGTGTTGGAAATTACCCAGGGAAGCCTGTTTCAACAGGTCTTCTAGCTGCAGTTGTAGGTCCAAAAGGTTCAAGGGAGTCTTTGAACTTGAGGATGCCTATCATTCCCAGGTTTTGGAGGCTTCTAAGGACTGCTAGTTGACAGTTGCCAGGAAACGGAGAAAGGAAGTTAATAAGCTAACTCTCTTCAGCCGTAATTTATTACATTTCATGTTTTTCCCTGTCTTTTTCACACATTTGGAATGCAGTGCTACCACCGGAAGATCTGTTCCTCAGAATATATTTTAAATCATGTTTTCTAATCCTGGCTTCACAGAGTTCTATAATCTCTAAAAATTTAGTTATTCTTGTTTGTAAAATTTGTATAGGATCTAGTCACAATCGAGTTCATAAACACACTTATAGATTAATAGACATAGAGTCTAACAGGTTTACTTTACTTCCTACTGACTATTCTGGTGGTGTGCACGGACTGCTGCACAGCATGACACAGTGAAGGAAGTAGACAACAAGAATCCGAAACTGGAAAGTGAGGCCTCCCTCCACAACTGCTACTTTAAGAGTTTTCTCAACCTTTCTAAGCTCCAGTTTCAAATCTACCAAATGAACATAATAAAACTTGTCCTATATATCAAGAGGCTGGCATATTAATCTAAGAAGATAATTTATTTTAAAACACTTTGATAAGAGCCAAATGTTACAGAAGTGAACAGTTTTTATTTTTGTAGATCCTGATACTTCCTGGGGCTTTCCCAGATTGGGTAGTCCTCTGTGAAAAATCTCATCTCTTGGGCCTCTTGCATTTTACATGATTATGTAATCTTCCTCTCTGGTGATTGTTACGTGCATACTAGGAAAACACTTGATGGAGGCACGTAAGAAAGGGAGAATATTTTCCTCCTCTGTTCTTGCTTCCCTGCGGGTGCACAGCTCAACTGACCGGCCAGGAGGGAAACATGCAGTACATGTGCACGATAGAAGTTGCTTCATGCTTTTGAGCTTCCTTTCTGGAAAAAAATTTAATGGACTATGGAAAACATGCTATCTTGAAGGAAAAAGATCCACTGCTTGGGACAGGAAGAGAATAACTTCTAATGGGGTAAACCAGTAAGAGGTAAATAGAGACAGTGGTTTTTGAAGCCTCTGATGTACTAAATTCCATGAAAGAAACGTAAGACATAGGAAAGATGATTCTCACCCTTGAAGGCTGTACAATTCAATGTGCCAAATCCCCCTGACCATACAGAGGCCAAGGAAATGATCGTTAATAAAGCAAGTGAATGTCGGTTATGTTTTATGTCGTTATTGTATATTACTAATAGATAAAGGAATAGTATATGACTGCTGCATTCACCAACATGGTTTTAAAATACTAATGACTTTCTGAAGTCATCGTTGTCATCTTATAGTCTTTTTCATTTGAATAATCAATAATTTAATTTTATAGTTGCCAACTATTTCTATTACATTTTCTTGCCTTTTGTTTGATTTATTCTTCCATTAATTCTTTCTGAATAGTTT
Organism: Pteropus medius; assembly: GCF_902729225.1. Taxonomy (NCBI): domain Eukaryota; kingdom Metazoa; phylum Chordata; class Mammalia; order Chiroptera; family Pteropodidae; genus Pteropus; species Pteropus medius. The sequence continues at coordinate 15,444,613 of NW_024346062.1, forward strand.
CTCTAATAAAAGCCTTTGAAGATTCTAAGATACTTCTTTTTCCCAGTTCAGTACACCTCTGAATTGAGTACTCTCTCCTAACTCAGATTGATTGATTGATTGATTGATTGACTGATTGATTCATGCTACTTCAGGTTATCTTTTCTTCTTTGGGAGCTTTTTTTTTATCTTTTGGTTTCAAGGGTACTCAAGTCTAACTATAGCTTACTCTGAAGATCAAATATTTGTTCTTTCTCTTTTTCTGTTTCACATACTTGTAGACACAAAGAATATTTGTGAATTCTCAATTTAAAAATAATGAACAGCTGGAGAAATAAACATTATTTAAAAAGTAAAATCTTCCCGGAAATAATGATAAATTGGTCTATGAAGCAATTTAATTACAAAGAAAAGCGGTTTTCAAACTACTCTGCACATTGGAATCATGTGTGGAATTTTTATTTATTTTTAAATTTTATTTATTTTTATTATGATATTGGTTAACAAAATCCAGTAAGTTTCAAGTGTCATGTGTGGAATTTTTAAGAACAGTATTGCTTAGACCGCACTTCTAGAAATTCAGATTTAATTTGTATGGAGCACAGCCTGGAGGATTTTTTAAAAGTTTCCCAGGTAATAACAATGTACAGCCATGTTTGATAACTCCTGGTGTGGAAGGAATAGGAAAAATCAGTTGATGCATGTTTACATGAGTACAGTATGCACAATCACCTGCTCAATGCACTCTCTCAATTTATCTTCCAGCTGGGACTGAAATTATTGACCACAGAGTGTTTATGTAGCTAGTAACACTCATTCTAATTAAACATTAGCAATGATTTTCTTTCTGTTATTTCTTTCTACAGGGTTACACAGAGGTATCTGATATTCTGAACAGGTGCATTCATTAATGTGAATTTGCAAAGACAAATATTAAAAGAGCTGCTGGTTAAATATGTCAGTGCTATCTATTTGTGATGGTTGCCAGTTCAGCCCTTCGGAACTCACTGTGAGCCAAGGAGAACAATTAATAATGGCTTCAGCTTCTCAGATTTACTATAAAAGGATTTCAAAATGATTTTAATATTCTTAGTGATAACAATACTCTTTTTATCAAACAGAATAGTTACCTAGGGAAGTCATTAATTTTCAACCAGTGAATAACACTTAAGAATTTTATAAAATCTTTGAGATATAACACATCTCAGAAATCATCTAATAATACACTCTCACTTTTTTATAGATGAGGATATTATTCCTAACAGAGGACATAATTCAACTGTTACTATGCATTCAAATTAGGAGACAAAGCCCCATTTGAATGAACACCTTCTGTTTCTCAGTCCACCATCCCTTTTGTAATTGAACACCTTCTCTCAGAGATTTCCAAATACTACAAGTAAAAAGTCATTAGTTGCTGGAATCAAACATTTCTGTAAACCTAAAGGCCATTTAAAAACCTTGATGAAAATGTAAATTGATTTCTAAGAGCTCTTAGATTTCTGTAGATGAAACTTAGATTGATCTAAGTTAGCTATTAAAATAAACTGACTAGTATTTAAATTTCTCAAAAGCTTGCATCAAATTTCTCCAGAAATAGTTCTATTAATTGAATGCATTCCTTTAAAATTGTTGACTAGTCTTATTCATTTCCATTTCTTAAGGAAGATGTTTCTTAAGTATACCTCTACCTTGGATCAAGAGTTCCAATATTCCATCTATCTAATGGGAGGCAGGGGAGCCAGTCCAAGGCCTAATTTCCATTTGTGGAACAGAGTTCATGAAGCATGGCTTTCATCCATGGAACAGCTTACACAGCACTATGGTGGGGCTGCTCTTTATTGTATTTTGGAGGGTTCTCAAGTTCTCACTGATATTCAGGCCAGTGTGGTTAGCCTCTAAGCTCCTATTTTAGTTACTGGTGCCTTTCTTTTGCCCCTACATGTCGTTATTTTTGGCCTTAGATAAATCTTCTTGACACATTTTACCATATTCACAGCTTCATATTGAAGACCAACAATTCTAGTCCATGCAGCTGACTTTGCAAGGCTTTTGACCCTTCCTATGACTGTCTTTCAATGAGAGAATCATAGCACAGTAAGGGTCCTTAACTCTACATGAACCTCCATGATTTCAAACACAGAGAATTGTCTTCTATTTCCTTTATAAACTTCAATACAGGAAATTCTATGGCCTTCCGTGATCAGGAATTGCTGTGTGGCATACTATTTCTAAATACATGATTCTGTGTTTCTCAAATATCCCTTCATTACTCTTCATCGACTCTACTATTATAGAAAATAAGTAGACCTATTATAGAAATGAAATTCCTATACCACATTAAAGACTCAAGGTTTTATTATTTTGTTTTACTTTATTTTGTTTTCCAGAATAGTCAGCCTCTAAGTCTCTTTCTTATTTGCTATTTTAGTTATTGATGGTTTCCTTTGACCCATTATGTCATTCTTGCCTCAATTTAATTTTCCTGGCACCCAAGACCTGGGTTTGATTTCCAGCTCCACCATTTCCAGGCTATGTGATTCTCAGAAATGTATTTATTTGAACTGAATAATTCCAGGGTTCCTATTAATATGAATGAAACTAATAGTACCAGTCTTAACAAGTTATTATTAGGGCTAATATAAAACATATAGCATGGTGCCTGGTACAAAGTAAAATTTTTAAATGTTAGGGTTTTTTTTTTTATTGTTTGTACAATTGGAAGCAATTGTAACAGTGCAGAATAGGAAGCTAAAAGGGAGAAAGGGGCCAACTCAATTCTGACTTCTATGACCAGTGAAAACCTTATTCTCTATTCTAGTGAAAAGAGGGATTCCAAGATTCCTAGTTAGTTGTCTCCCATCAATACAATATGAGAAAAAAATTATGCATGTCAATCAAACAGGTCAATACCACTCTGAGTTTAATGCCCATTGACTCTAAAATATTATAAACACAGATGCTACTGTCTGAGCTACATATTCCTGAAGTAACAAAACCTTAGCATGAAAGGGTGTCAACGGGTAGTAGCTTTCCATAGTTGTCATGAGTTTTTAGGTAACTCATGTATTTCACTCATCTTCTTTAATTGTCTTTACTGAAGACAAT
>NW_024346062.1:15447710-15521612 GCF_902729225.1 Pteropus medius
AAGAAGTACATTTGAATGTAGTATAATATGCAGAAAATAAATATTTATTACAATGTGCATTGATATGTGTAGGTTACTTTGGTCTGTCTTCTCCATAATCTTTTACAAAACTGGGAGATTCTGAGAAACAAGTAAGTTGTTTCACCTAAGTTGGAGGTCTAGAATTGCAAATGAATTAACAGTAAGGAATAAAAAATATTTTGGCTCCAAACTTCAGTTCACGTGTGTTAGAGTGGATTATAAAACACACAAGAACAAGTGATCTTTCATACTATTTGGCAAACGAAATCTAAGTATCTTAATATAGGAATCGTAAAATAATATTGCACATTTTTGTAGCTCCAACAAGTACCTTGCATTATTTTTAAATAAAATTTTAATAAGTAATTTTGACTGAAGGAAAACTATCATAGTAATCATGCCAAATCTACTAAAAAAAAAAAAAAATAGAAGACATTTCTCACAGTGAGACACTGGAAATTCATGTGCCTGCCTTTGAAGAAATGTCAGCTTATCATGGTGAAGTCATTTAGTTTTTAGGAAGATGATAAGGCATTTTATAATTCCTGTAAGATATCTCATATTCCTCTACAATTTCCACAATAGAGGAATTTGTAAACCTTCTAAATCTACATTCAAGCCACTCTACCCATTACACTCTCTAAACCATTTGCTTACTTCTACTATCAAATGAGGAGAAGTATCCCTTGTGAGCACAAATTAGGACTATCATCATTTGGGATTACATGTGGACATAAAGGGAAAGACAATGACCTGGATACTGAACCTAATTAAAGAGGAATCAAACATTGGAGCAATCAGCCCCTTTTTCAGCAATCTCTTCCCAGAAGGGTCCTTGACCTGAGATTCATTGGGATGAACATCCTCATGGGACCAAAGACTGCTCTCTCTTATATCCTTTCCTTGGACCTGTTTTCAGCAAAAGCAAGTGTTTCTGTGGCATCACGTCTGTCAGATCCCAGTCTTGAGGTAACCACCTCTTGCAAGGAGTGATCTGTACATGAAATCCAATGAAGTATTCTGAACAACTGGCTTCTAAAACTTGAATCCTGGTGGGTGTAGATGAGTTTTCTTAGCAAGTTGCTAAATCACTGATTTTCTAATTTTAAGAGCATCACTAAGACTTGCTTACAGAATTACTAGCTATTTTTCAAAGAACCAAGGACAAAGAGTTGAATTTTTTTAGAAATATTTTATCTTTCAGACATGATCATTCCTGCTCAGCATACCCACCTTCCTCTCTAAAATCAAAGAGAGTAATACCCATTTAAGTAGTGCTAACTCTAACAATTTCCACTAGAACCAATCAAGAAAATATTGATATCTTTTATTTCCAAGCAGAGTTCTTCTCTCTTCCTGAATATCTACTTAGCCAATTATGGTGAGCATACAGATTTTTAATATATATGACAACATCAATGATAACAGTCTATCCCTAGGGACCTCACTCATGTAAAAGCAATTCTCTTAGATTTGGATTTTTTAAAAAGGTAGCAAAGGTTTCCTTTTGTAAGGAAAAATCCCCTCCAAACTGCTTGCCCAGAAGATGTGTTTTCTAAATATGTGTAAGACACACCCAGCAGCATCTGACACCTGTGTCAGTAGGGGAAGGCCCATTAGCCCTGCAGTAGTGACCAGGGTAAGAAATGCCAGGTGTACATGCCCCAGGCCAGTCTCCCAGGCAGCCTCTGTTCTCCCAAATCTAGCTGAGAACAAAATGTGAGTGATGTATAACCTTGATGGAGCTAGTTCGAACAGTGCTGTGTATCCAACTGTGTTGGAAATTACCCAGGGAAGCCTGTTTCAACAGGTCTTCTAGCTGCAGTTGTAGGTCCAAAAGGTTCAAGGGAGTCTTTGAACTTGAGGATGCCTATCATTCCCAGGTTTTGGAGGCTTCTAAGGACTGCTAGTTGACAGTTGCCAGGAAACGGAGAAAGGAAGTTAATAAGCTAACTCTCTTCAGCCGTAATTTATTACATTTCATGTTTTTCCCTGTCTTTTTCACACATTTGGAATGCAGTGCTACCACCGGAAGATCTGTTCCTCAGAATATATTTTAAATCATGTTTTCTAATCCTGGCTTCACAGAGTTCTATAATCTCTAAAAATTTAGTTATTCTTGTTTGTAAAATTTGTATAGGATCTAGTCACAATCGAGTTCATAAACACACTTATAGATTAATAGACATAGAGTCTAACAGGTTTACTTTACTTCCTACTGACTATTCTGGTGGTGTGCACGGACTGCTGCACAGCATGACACAGTGAAGGAAGTAGACAACAAGAATCCGAAACTGGAAAGTGAGGCCTCCCTCCACAACTGCTACTTTAAGAGTTTTCTCAACCTTTCTAAGCTCCAGTTTCAAATCTACCAAATGAACATAATAAAACTTGTCCTATATATCAAGAGGCTGGCATATTAATCTAAGAAGATAATTTATTTTAAAACACTTTGTTAAGAGCCAAATGTTACAGAAGTGAACAGTTTTTATTTTTGTAGATCCTGATACTTCCTGGGGCTTTCCCAGATTGGGTAGTCCTCTGTGAAAAATCTCATCTCTTGGGCCTCTTGCGTTTTACATGATTATGTAATCTTCCTCTCTGGTGATTGTTACGTGCATACTAGGAAAATACTTGATGGAGGCACGTAAGAAAGGGAGAATATTTTCCTCCTCTATTCTTGCTTCCCTGCGGGTGCACAGCTCGACTGACCGGCCAGGAGGGAAACATGCAGTACATGTGCATGATAGAAGTTGCTTCATGCTTTTGAGCTTCCTTTCTGGAAAAAAATTTAATGGACTATGGAAAACATGCTATCTTGAAGGAAAAAGATCCACTGCTTGGGACAGGAAGAGAATAACTTCTAATGGGGTAAACCAGTAAGAGGTAAATAGAGACAGTGGTTTTTGAAGCCTCTGATGTACTAAATTCCATGAAAGAAACGTAAGACATAGGAAAGATGATTCTCACCCTTGAAGGCTGTACAATTCAATGTGCCAAATCCCCCTGACCATACAGAGGCCAAGGAAATGATCGTTAATAAAGCAAGTGGATGTCGGTTATGTTTTATGTCGTTATTGTATATTACTAATAAATAAAAGGAATAGTATATGACTGCTGCATTCACCAACATGGTTTTAAAATACTAATGACTTTCTGAAGTCATCGTTGTCATCTTATAGTCTTTTTCATTTGAGTAATCAATAATTTAATTTTATAGTTGCCAACTATTTCTTACATTTTCTTGCCTTTTGTTTGATTTATTCTTCCATTAATTCTTTCTGAATAGTTTCTCTAATAAAAGCCTTTGAAGATTCTAAGATACTTCTTTTTCCCAGTTCAGTACACCTCTGAATTGAGTACTCTCTCCTAACTCAGATTGATTGATTGATTGATTGACTGATTGATTCATGCTACTTCAGGTTATCTTTTCTTCTTTGGGAGCTTTTTTTTTATCTTTTGGTTTCAAGGGTACTCAAGTCTAACTATAGCTTACTCTGAAGATCAAATATTTGTTCTTTGTCTTTTTCTGTTTCACATACTTGTAGACACAAAGAATATTTGTGAATTCTCAATTTAAAAATAATGAACAGCTGGAGAAATAAGCATTATTTAAAAAGTAAAATCTTCCCGGAAATAATGATAAATTGGTCTATGAAGCAATTTAATTACAAAGAAAAGCGGTTTTCAAACTACTCTGCACATTGGAATCATGTGTGGAATTTTTATTTATTTTTAAATTTTATTTATTTTTATTATGATATTGGTTAACAAAATCCAGTAAGTTTCAAGTGTCATGTGTGGAATTTTTAAGAACAGTATTGCTTAGACCACACTTCTAGAAATTCAGATTTAATTTGTATGGAGCACAGCCTGGAGGATTTTTTAAGTTTCCCAGGTAATAACAATGTACAGCCATGTTTGATAACTCCTGGTGTGGAAGGAATAGGAAAAATCAGTTGATGCATGTTTACATGAGTACAGTATGCACAATCATCTGCTCAATGCACTCTCTCAATTTATCTTCCAGCTGGGACTGAAATTATTGACCACAGAGTGTTTATGTAGCTAGTAACACTCATTCTAATTAAACATTAGCAATGATTTTCTTTCTGTTATTTCTTTCTACAGGGTTACACAGAGGTATCTGATATTCTGAACAGGTGCATTCATTAATGTGAATTTGCAAAGACAAATATTAAAAGAGCTGCTGGTTAAATATGTCAGTGCTATCTATTTGTGATGGTTGCCAGTTCAGCCCTTCGGAACTCACTGTGAGCCAAGGAGAACAATTAATAATGGCTTCAGCTTCTCAGATTTACTATAAAAGGATTTCAAAATGATTTTAATATTCTTAGTGATAACAATACTCTTTTTATCAAACAGAATAGTTACCTAGGGAAGTCATTAATTTTCAACCAGTGAATAACACTTAAGAATTTTATAAAATCTTTGAGATATAACACATCTCAGAAATCATCTAATAATACACTCTCACTTTTTTATAGATGAGGATATTATTCCTAACAGAGGACATAATTCAACTGTTACTATGCATTCAAATTAGGAGACAAAGCCCCATTTGAATGAACACCTTCTGTTTCTCAGTCCACCATCCCTTTTGTAATTGAACACCTTCTCTCAGAGATTTCCAAATACTACAAGTAAAAAGTCATTAGTTGCTGGAATCAAACATTTCTGTAAACCTAAAGGCCATTTAAAAACCTTGATGAAAACGTAAATTGATTTCTAAGAGCTCTTAGATTTCTGTAGATGAAACTTAGATTGATCTAAGTTAGCTATTAAAATAAACTGACTAGTATTTAAATTTCTCAAAAGCTTGCATCAAATTTCTCCAGAAATAGTTCTATTAATTGAATGCATTCCTTTAAAATTGTTGACTAGTCTTATTCATTTCCATTTCTTAAGGAAGATGTTTCTTAAGTATACCTCTACCTTGGATCAAGAGTTCCAATATTCCATCTATCTAATGGGAGGCAGGGGAGCCAGTCCAAGGCCTAATTTCCATTTGTGGAACAGAGTTCATGAAGCATGGCTTTCATCCATGGAACAGCTTACACAGCACTATGGTGGGGCTGCTCTTTATTGTATTTTGGAGGGTTCTCAAGTTCTCACTGATATTCAGGCCAGTGTGGTTAGCCTCTAAGCTCCTATTTTAGTTACTGGTGCCTTTCTTTTGCCCCTACATGTCGTTATTTTTTGGCCTTAGATAAATCTTCTTGACACATTTTACCATATTCACAGCTTCATATTGAAGACCAACAATTCTAGTCCATGCAGCTGACTTTGCAAGGCTTTTGACCCTTCCTATGACTGTCTTTCAATGAGAGAATCATAGCACAGTAAGGGTCCTTAACTCTACATGAACCTCCATGATTTCAAACACAGAGAATTGTCTTCTATTTCCTTTATAAACTTCAATACAGGAAATTCTATGGCCTTCCGTGATCAGGAATTGCTGTGTGGCATACTATTTCTAAATACATGATTCTGTGTTTCTCAAATATCCCTTCATTACTCTTCATCGACTCTACTATTATAGAAAATAAGTAGACCTATTATAGAAATGAAATTCCTATACCACATTAAAGACTCAAGGTTTTATTATTTTGTTTTACTTTATTTTGTTTTCCAGAATAGTCAGCCTCTAAGTCTCTTTCTTATTTGCTATTTTAGTTATTGATGGTTTCCTTTGACCCATTATGTCATTCTTGCCTCAATTTAATTTTCCTGGCACCCAAGACCTGGGTTTGATTTCCAGCTCCACCATTTCCAGGCTATGTGATTCTCAGAAATGTATTTATTTGAACTGAATAATTCCAGGGTTCCTATTAATATGAATGAAACTAATAGTACCAGTCTTAACAAGTTATTATTAGGGCTAATATAAAACATATAGCATGGTGCCTGGTACAAAGTAAAATTTTTAAATGTTAGGGTTTTTTTTTATTGTTTGTACAATTGGAAGCAATTGTAACAGTGCAGAATAGGAAGCTAAAAGGGAGAAAGGGGCCAACTCAATTCTGACTTCTATGACCAGTGAAAACCTTATTCTCTATTCTAGTGAAAAGAGGGATTCCAAGATTCCTAGTTAGTTGTCTCCCATCAATACAATATGAGAAAAAAAATTATGCATGTCAATCAAACAGGTCAATACCACTCTGAGTTTAATGCCCATTGGTGTCAACGGGTAGTAGCTTTCCATAGTTGTCATGAGTTTTTAGGTAACTCATGTATTTCACTCATCTTCTTTAATTGTCTTTACTGAAGACAATTTCTGGCTCTCTAAATAATGGTTTCAGGACATATTCTCTCCTCTACTGAAAGTGTTTAATGAATGTCTGCAGAAGCCCGCTGTTTACTAACAATGCAAATGACAATAAATTTCTATGTCGACCTTTTCCTGCAAAAAAAAAAGTGTATCAAGGGCTCTGTTTCTTCTATTCATATTGTAACCTCAAATATAATAGGAGGTTTCTATACACTTTTATATTTTTAAGGTTGTATAATGCTCAATCAAAATTTTTGATTTGAGTAGTAGAACTTCAAGGAAAGACAATACAAAGTAAATCACAACTCTTCTGTACTGTACTTTGTTTTTCACATTTGTGAAACTACACAGCATGACACTTTCTACTTTACTGGGTATTGAGATGACATAGCTTCATCATAATTTCAACATGTGGACATCTTTTCTGCAAGATCATTTGAACAGATAATTATAAAACTTTGATGTATCTATATGTTTTCTTAAAATTGTTTCATAAAAAAAAACTTTAAGTATGAAGATAAAGTAAAATCCAAGAGATTAATAAGCCTAAAACAAATCATTCCTCAAGTAAATGAGATATAAAACAGGCATATAAAGTTTTTACCTAAAATAAGAATTAAAAAGAACATCTGAAAAATAATGCAGAAGATCAAACTAGAGAGGGGTTAGGCTCCAAGGTGAAAAAATTAATCTATACTCAGCTAAGGAAGAGATTAAATCAGATCAGAGAAGAGGTCAGAAATCCAAGAAAAGAGAAAAAAATAAGGATTTAGGTATGATTCAGTTCAGCACATGAACTGACAGAATAAAACTTACAGTCTCTCTGGGTGGACATTTAAGCATCAAAGAAATGATTTATTTTTACTACCAGCTAGAAATGTTCAGAGGTGATATGGGAAGGTGACATTTTGATAGGTTTACCCAGGTGTGGGAACCTTTGACCAGGTGTTTGAAATCTCTTCATTGATGAATTTGTAAGTAATTAAAGTGGAAATTTTTTATAAAAACTGATGGCCTTATCAGAGTTAGGCTGAAATAGTTGCCAATATCAAGAAGAAGTCAAAATAATAAAAGCACTGTATATTTCTATAAAGTCTCCCAAGCTATGAGAATTTTCAGATATATTATCTTACTTGAGACTCTCATGGATTCTAAAGCAGGTATGACAGGTATCATTATTTCAATTTTATAGAAAAGAAACTGAACCTTAGGGAAGGTGTTTCCTAAGGTAAGAGTCATAATCAGAACTCTCATTCAAGTGTTGCTTGTTTGACTCAAAGTCTTATGCTCTTTCCAATATGCTATGCAGGAAGAGGAGGGAGGAATGATATATAAATATAAATAAATATATATACGCATATAAATATATATGTATATACACCTATGTGTATATATTTAAAATTTACAGTTTTCAGGAACATTACATTTGTTATTCCATTTAATCTTCATGACACCTCAATATTAACCAATAATAAGAAACCAGTTTATTCTGAGCCTATTATATATCGGACATCATATACATCTATTATACCTAAGTGCCTCCAACAGCACAACAAAATAATATTTGTATTTCCATTATAAACATTAAAAAAGTGATTCTGGGAAAGATTAGATGACTAGCCCAAGATCATAAATCCAGGTTTCTTTTCAAAACACACAACTTATCATATCACCTGGAGGAGTAGGTAAACACTGGGCTTGCTCCTTCATGACCACCTCAGAGTAACAACAAAACTACAGAACAACCATTATTGAGAATCACCTGAAGTCTAGCTAACAGAAGTCTCATAACTAAGAATATACAGAAGAATGCTTCTGTTATGGGACTCGTCCAACTTAAATGGAAGCCGCCGTCTTTTTTTCTTATCCAGTTCCCAGTACAGTGCTGGCCACAAAAGTCATTTTAAAACAAAGATTGTTTTTTTATTTTATTTAACAAACACTGTAGAGTAGTACAATGTACCATACTAAAATGATAGAATGGAAAACAAACAGTATCTTGGATGGATCTGGTTTTTCGTAAAGTAACTGCCATTCTTGATGTATTTCTTCTGCCAATTATTTGACTCAGTCTTATGTAGATGAGGAATTTTTCAACATATTGGTGTAGAAGAGCTTTTCCAAATCTCCTTTCATGTCTTTAATTGCCTCTGTCCTTCAAAGACCAATCCAAATAAGCATTCTTCATGGAGTTTTTGAAATTATTGTTATTACTCATTGCTTTCATCCACCATAAAGGAATTGTTTACTTCTATGTACTTTCATGATAACTTCATTTTGCCACAATATTTCTATTTTATAGTATAGCTCTTAAACCGGAATTTCTTTTACTAGTAAATGAGGATCATACCTATGTCTAATTTACCTTTCTGGCCCCTCTAGCCCTTCTGCAGCTATTGGCTTTCTATTAAGTTCAGGTTAATAGAAAGCCAATAGCTGCAGAGTTATCTGTGGGGAGGGTTGGTGTTACTTGCTTCTATTTCCAAACAGCATTTTATATGTCGTGGTGTGTGTGTTTCAACATCAATTCTCCAACACCTCCTGAGTGTCCTATAATTCAATTCAATTCTGACACTGAAGCCCAGAGTTACCATCAGACTCCACAGACTTAAGGACTTAATCCCACAAGACTGCCCTTACTTCAGATGCCAGGGACCACCCTTACTTCTGACCAACTGGCTATAAATTTGGGGGTTCTCATAACTGCCCTTCATATCTGCTTATTCACTTAATCAACTAACAGAACAAGAAAGTTCTCTATTTATGATTACAGTTTCATTATAAAGAATATAACTCAGGAACAGCCAAATGGAAGAAATGCTTAGGGCAAAATTGTGGGGGTGGGGCAAGCAAGTGCATGGCTTTCCTTGCCCTCTCCCGGCATACACTCTGCCAACACAACTGTGTTTACCAGCCTGAAAGCTCCTGGAGCCTTATTGTTTCAGGGGTTTTATTTGGGCTTTCATTACATATGCCTGATTGATTAAATTATTGACCATGAGATTGAATTCAATCTCTACTCCCTCTCTCCTCCCCAAAGGTTGTCAGAAGTTGGGACTAAAAATTTCAGCCCTTTAATTGTGTGGTTAGCTCATTATGAATAACAAAAGGCACTCCTTTCAATGGAAAATTCTTACCATTTTAGGAGCTCTGTTCTGAGAATAGGGACAAAGACCAAATATATGTATCTATACTATATGGTAGAATAGGGAGGAAAAGTTGATTGGAAGCCATAGCCATACCAATTTTGCTGCTCATGCCTCATGTTGAGGAACTTTGACGAAAATGAAAATGAAATACCTTATCTTACAAATTTGCCAAATATTCAAGAATGTGAGTTCAATAAAAGAAAATGACCTGTAGTTTAAATTTTCTTTTTATAAACTGAAAAATGCCTTGAAAGCAACATGCAAATATTCAGGTACTGATTTCAAGATCAAAAAGAATGTCAAGAATTTCAAAATAATTTTCACTAGTGAATCTTACATATGTATATTATGGAATATTTAGCAAAGGTATAATATTTATAAATGGGCTTCAATTCTGGAGAAATTTTCTCTCTCTCTCTCTCTCTCTCTCTCTCTCTCCCCACGCCCTCCTTCCCTCCCTCCCTTCCTCCTTCCATCCCTCCCTCTCTCCAACACCATTTCTCTGTCCTGAAACAGCACAAACATCACTCAAGAGCTACAGAAACATGAAGGTCAATTATTTCACATCTCCACACGAAGGAACAATAAAATCCAATTCAGATCTGGCTGATTCCAGTGCTTCCATTCTGCCATTCTCCCCATAGCAAGAACCAGAAAAAAATTCTATCAGAGCAACAAGAAAAGGAGGGTAAGAGGAAATAGAATCTTCAAAATGTATACGCATGCCCATGCCTATTGTGTGTGTGTGTGTGTATTGTGTGTATGTGTGTGTGTGTGTGTGTGTGTATTTGTATGGTGTGTGTATTTTGTGTAGGTATGTGTGGGGGCAAATATTACTAAATGAAAGACTAGATAAGTTTCAACTACATCAAAATAGTACAAGAGGCTAATGCATAGGATATCATTATGGTGAAATTTATGAGAAGGAATTTACCAACTAGCTGCACAAGCATTCAAATCCAAAGCATCGTGCTACATTTAAAATAGTTAATAAACTAAGAAGTATATTTAAGTTGACTGAGATATTTTACTTACCTGACAGAAAAAAAAAATAACCTATTAAAGCTCGAAGATTTTCTTCTGCTCTTTTCTGGATTCATTTAAATTTACTAAGATGAAAGTTATATGTAGCTTTTCCTTATATCTACTTGAAAAAATATGGTAGTAGATGATTACAAAGCTATTGTAATCTCATTTGATAAAGTAGGTTTTATCTCTTCATTTTTTAAGATTCTAATGAAAGCCATGATCATTTTCTGCAGAAATAAAATTCCTGTAAATATAATTTTAGGTGGTTCACAGATACCCTATAAGCCTGGGTAAAATCCTCAGACAGAAGGGAGAAGAACACACAGTTTCCCAGAACTATTGATGCATAGACAAAATACTTTCTGAGTATGACACTGGACATCATAGCTGCTTTCCTTTCCTCACTAGAGAACCCTAATACAAGATGTACATGTTGCCCTTTGGGCTACAGAGAAATATCCATTTTCTAAACATAATAGTCTAATTTGCCACGTTTTAAATTGTATTATGACAATATGTTCTCATTTCAAATTCTTAAAGCTTTACTTAGTGCCGGGAGAAAAAGGAATATAAAGAGGTGTACATCAAGTTGACATCTTTATTTCTACAGTTTCATCAGGCTATTAGTTTACATTTTAAAGGGAAAAAATACAGGATTCTATATGTGTAAATAAATTTTTCCTTTATGGATAGACACATATCCTTCATTTAACCAGCAAGAAATATAAAACCAGACATTTTTGATGATTCCCATATGTTTATCTATTTAGCAATTAGTGAATTCTCAATTTCAGGTAGATTCACACACATCCTAACCTTTGAGTCAATAGTAAGGCCAGGTAATATTTATTTCTAACAAGAATCTCAATAAGCTGATATTTCTTTGAATTCTTAGAATAAAAGCCTTGGCTCATCTATATTAAATAAATATATTATCTATATTTACCTCAGGAGCTTACTAAAAAATATAAATTGCAAATAGCTTCACAGACCCACTGAGTCAGACTCAAAGGACAGAGTCTGGAATCAGCCTTTTCAGGAAGCTCCCAGTGTTATTCCAATTCACACCAAAGTCTGAGACCTCCTTCACTGGAGATTCCTTCCAAACCTATGATTTTACAATTCTGGTTTGTGACTAATCAGCCTAAATTTTAGTTGGTAGACCACACAACTCCCTGCCAAACTTTCTCCACCAAATATAGCAAGAGTTGACAGATGCCCAAGCGGCAGTGGTCTTTGTGTGTGCCTATCCTAAAAGCAGCTGGGCCCACACAAACCTTAGCTCCAGCTGTCTGGAACTGAACAGCAGGTGCTAGTATGGCCAGCTGTTCTCACGAGGCAAGCCTGGCAGCTCTGCTTGCCTGGGTCTTGAATTTTCCCTTGGGTGGCCTTGCTTTTGTGGGTGGTCCAGCTCAACTTTAATCCTAGTGAGTGTGCATTCCAAAGCCGAAATACCCAGGCTAAAGCCTGCAGAGAGCACATATGTATTTTATGTTTATAAATATATATTCACGTACTGGATCGAATGGCCACTTAAAGTCCTTTCCAGCCTTAAATTCTATATGTGTGTGTGTTCATGTCTAATTATTATGCAAAATGTTCTCATAAATGAGTTTTAATTGCAGCCGAAGATGGGCATGGTCCAACTGTCTACTCCCTCTCAACCCTCTTCAACTTTTTAAAAACTGAGCCTGTTTTTAAGAACAGCATTAAAAAAGAAAAACCTAAATACTATCAAAATACTACCAGACTAAAATAACTGCATGAAATCAATACTAGAGAAAAGAAAAATTTGTAACTATATACTGTCCATGTGCGAAAGACATAAAAGTTTATAAAAATGTAGAGGGATAAAATGCATCCTTTTTGCAAGACTCTAAGGGAATGTTATGGCTATAAATTGCTATTCTTGTTTTCTTTTTTAAATATAAGTAGCAAAATAACGTATACCATAACAATATAATAGCATAATACATTTATAAAATTAATACAAAATTAGGTCTAAACTTAATAGTGATTTTTTGTACATTTTGTGTAATATTTTTTATATTTGTATCATTTTCAAGATTCTTTTTGCAACAATAAAGATGAGAGACTATAATCTGATATTGTCAGATAACTTTTGCTAAGTGGATTTCTCACCATTTCAAAATTAATCGTTAACTATCTGGTGACTTTATAAAATGAATCAGATGTTAAAGTGTCTTAGTAAAACATACATTCCTTTAGCAGTCTGAGTAAATACAATTTTAATCTGCTTTACCCACACTGAAAACATGATAGAATAAGGTTGAAAAAACTATTTTTAAGGCACTTGTTATTTTTCCTTTTCAACTTCTTATGCTAGATGGCATTTAAAAATATCACAAATCTTTCAAGAAACTAACTTTGTAAACAAAAATTTCTAGGACTACATAAAATATGATGAAAATACTTAATGATTCCTTTGAAGAAACATATCAGATCTATACACTACTCTGTACCAATAGAAATATTTGGAACAAAAGACCAAAAGTTGTAATAGAATGAGCAGTGCTTTATCTGAAGAAAAAGAGGAAAGATTATACTTTACATATTTACTGTCAAAAGCAAGCAAGGTTTTATATTTATATATGTATATAAATTATACTATTATTTAAATTGCTGATAAATGTCATTATTTTAACTAAATTAATAGCTTACTTCAAAATGTCTATCAAGCCATTAGCATAACTGAAATAGACATATATAGATGGCTTGTATATATATTATAAAATGAAGAGGAAATTTGGTGGTTAGATATTTAATTTGATCAATAAGACATGCAAAGTGATGGGAATAAATTGATGTATAACCTTGAATTACCCAGGGTGTCTACATTGATCTGCTTAAGTGGCGGGCCCATGAACCTCATTCCATTTTGTGAGAATTAGGAGAGAAGACGTGCCAGGCAAAATGTGGCACAAGTGGCTGTGATCTCTAGCGCCTCCTATTGGATGCTCCAGGTTTTAACTTTCACTCTGTGCAGAGCAAGCTTCCCAAGTCCCTAAAGATCTCAGTTCCCTCATGTTCTCCCTACGTAGTCCATAAATGGATTATTTCACAGAAGTTATCTCTGAAATGTAGTCACCAAAAGTGTAAACATAAAATTAATGCTTTTTTTATTGTGGCGAAAAAACGTATGACGTGAGGTCTACCCTCTTCACAAATTTTTGTGTACAGTACAGATTGTTAACTAATAGAACAATTTGTACAGTAGATCTCTAGAATTTTTCCATCTTTCATGACAGAAAATCTAAACTCATTGATCAGCAATTCTCCCATTTTCCCCTCTCCCGAGCTTCTGGTAACCATCATTCTATTTTCTGTTTCTATGAGTTTGACTCTTTTAGATACCCCATATAAGTGAAATCATGCAGCATTTGTACTTCTGTGACTGGTTGATTTTACTCAGCATAATGTTCTTAAGTTTCATCCATGTTGTGCAATATGACAGAATCTTCTTTTCTATGGCAGAATAATATTCTACTATATGTATATGCATAGGATGTATATACCACATTTTCTTCATTCATTCATCTGTTGAAAGATAATCTGTTCATCTTTATCCATTCATCTGTTCAAGTATCCACTCACTGCTACTTTCCTTTGTTCTCAGTGGTCCACAGGTATCCAAACTATTCTGGTCTGTCAGTACTCTGAGTGAGTCCAGACAAAAACAAACAAACAAACAAACAAACAACATTTCCCTGGGCAGTCTTCTGAGAAACTGGAATATTGGAAACATTTGGCGCTCTTCACTTTCAACCCCATGGGAGTAGTTGTAGTCTGGAGTGTTCTCTTCCACCACTAAATGGTGCAGGCTTAGGAGAGGGGTGATGTAGGTAAAATAAAATCACTTTTCTTATCTATTTTAATGCAGCTATTCCCAGTTTTGTGCTCACCTCTGGTACCGCAACTACTTACCTTGTCCATATGACTTTGTAAAACCAGCATTTCTGTGGGGGAACAAGGGCTGGGACTGTCTATTTTGCCATTTTGCTAATGCTACTTCTCCAACATGAACAAATATTTAGAGCCTTATCCTTATTAATATCTGTTCAATTAACTAACTTTTTTGATAATCTCAAGAAGCATGAACGTCTGAAGAAAGTGTTGATTTTAAGATCTCATTCAACAGGTGAAGGGAAGGAGACTCCAGGAGAATTGTTGGGGAGATAGCCCCCCATGAATATCCCTACAGTACAGTTAATGGTCCATCTCCACATAAAGCTAGCCTTAGCATAACTGTAGCTTTTATGATATATTCTCTGAAATCCCTCCACTCATAGAATAAGTAGGGACTAAGGCTTTGTGTGTGTGTGTATATGTGTGTGTGAGAAATGATGTAACAGATGAGACTAAGGGCAAAGCTCTGCAACCAACAGCAGGTTCATGTCTACTTTTGCTACTTCTTAGTCATGTATATTTAGGCATTCAGTTAAGGCATTAACTCCACTACGCATCACTTTTCTCATTTCTTATAATTACAATGATAAAATCATACCAATAGAACTTCATTTGGTGATAACAAGTGCTAAAATCATCAATACTTGTAAAGTATTCAGAATATTGTCTAGTACATGGTATTATATAGATATAAGCTATTACTATTATTTATAAAAATAGATTCTTAACATATTACAACATAATTAAATGCATATCTGTTCATGATGCCATAAATAACCTTAAAACAGAAAATATAAACCAAGAGGAAATATTTGCAACATAAGTAAAATATAAAGAATAAATCAGTAAGAAACAAAAAATCTGGGAGAAAATTGAGTTAAATGAGCAAGTAGTTCCCAAAAGAATTTTAAAAATGCAATTTTTAAAGAAGCATATGAAAGATGGTAAAATTCACTAATAAATAATAAAAATGACCCTAAAATTAAAACAAAAATGAAATTTTATATGCTATCGGCAAAAACAAAAAAGATCAATATCTAACATTAGCAAGGGATCAAATGTTCTCACACATGATGTCTAAATGAAATCCCCAGAAACAAATTTATCAAAACACGGAAGTACTTATCAAAGCATAAAATATTCTTACCTATTAAACAAGAAAGTCCATGTCTAGAAATTTTTACAGAAATGTTCAAAGTATTCTTTAAGTTTATGAAATATGTGTGCATGTATATTCCCTGCAGCATGATTTTAATGGAGAATATTTAGAAATAAGCTAGTATGAAAGAGTAGTATCATTCTTAAGGGAAAAAGGATTAGTAAAATATATACCAAATGTTAGTTTTTATCAACCCTAGGCACGAGATAGCAAGTGACTTTTATTTCCTCTTTATACTTTTGTAAATGTTCCTAATTGATTATAGTAAACTTGCCATAACTTGTATTATTTTTATATTCAGGAAAAAGAAGTAAGCTAATGTTCTTTTAAAAACTTTAATGTACCCAAACCCAAACCCAAACCCATGATTGAAGATTTTATTGGAATAAAGAGCATATGGTTGTGATGTGAGTCTTAGAGTGAAAATGAAAACTTCTTCCCATTATTTTGTCCCAGTTCGTAGGATCTGTATTTCTGCTATACATATATTCATTCTCATTTATTTAATAAACCAAAAGCACAGAAGATTATAGTCAGCAACACAGTAACCTATATAACTATATAGTCTAAATATTTCTGACAAAATATTGAAATAAGTCTATCAATCATAAGGGGTTAGGATTTAGAAAAATGTATTATAGTCAAATCTCTATAAACCTAATAAAAGAAATCTGTTGAAAATCAATTTTTAAAATTTATATTAAGTAAATCGAACTGTAATGTTCAGCTAATGTATATCTGTCCTTTTTGTTCACTTAAAAATATTAGCCTCTAAAATTATGTAGTTTTTTTTACCTTTCACTTTTCTTTTAGATTTTCTTTTTCTATTGCACTTGGCCAAAAACCTCTGAAATTATGTCATAATTGTAGCTTTTGGAGGTAAAGTCTCAAATGACCAAATGGATCAAATCAAATTTAATATGATGTGATTTTAAAGAGGCCAACATACTAAATTTTGAAATTTTGTGTTTATTCTGGAAATATTAGCTAAATATTTTGAAAAAATTACTAAGGAAGCAAACTTTTTTTTCCCTGTACAGCTTTGTTACATTTGGCACTAATTTTAAAAATCATTTCCTATAACCATACTCAATTTAATGAATATATATCCAAGAATTGTACCATAGTGACATGGGTGAGAATAGTGCTGCTTATTAAAATTAACGATTCATAAATGGGCTATTCTCAATTATCCATATAACATAAAATCTGAAATTCAGAAAAAAATGGAAGCCTCATTTTGCACAACAGATTGGATCCTATAAAATTTTTCCTAAGCTTAAAACAAACAGTCCGATTTACTGATTAAAGTATTATCCCATCTTTCTAGAGCCCACACATGAGGAAAAAGAAAAACAGAGGGAAGGAAAGAGGAGAGAGGAGAGAGGGGAGAGGGGAGAGGGGAGAGAGAATATATAATCTATAGTTTAAAAAGGGAAAATTGTCAGCACCACAAATATAATCTCAAGGATTCCCCCATATAGTCAGCAAAAAAGAAAAATTTCTATGAAAATAAGTTTTACAAAGTGAGACTCTGAGATTCTGTGTTCTCTCTGTATGTTCTTGACATCAAAGTTATAGATTATTGTGAGTCCAAAGCACCTACCTAAAAAGAAAACTGAGTCTGTTCTGTCTGGAAGATAGGGAATGCCATAGCTTAGAGTCTGAAGCAGTAACGATCTAGCTCTTGTAAATCCAAGGTATATTAGAAAAGGCAAACCCTTTTTTTCCCAAAAAGATTGGCCCTCTTCCCCAAACCAATCTATGCCTTGAAAAGAAAATGAATAAAATTAAGTTAAATTAATGATGTCACCTTTTCTTTTTGAGGTCAGACAGGGAAAATGAACGTGATGGAAAAAAGAGAGAAGATCTAAAGCCTAAATTATGGATTATTTCCCAAAGCTCCAATAATTTTAAAATAAAATTATTTCTATCATCTTGCCCTACAGCAGGTTTCTCATACTTATTAACATGTATAAGAATCATCTAATTACCTTGGTAAAATACAGATTCGCAATTTCATCCCAGGTGATGATCTTTCTGGTCCAAGGACCCTACTTTGAAAAGCAATGCCTACTACATACACAACAACTATTTAAAAAAATGGATTGTATTCTGAAAAAAAATAAATAAATAAAAACAATCCCATTTACAATAGCATCAAAGACAATAAAATATTTAGGGGTAAATTTAACCAAGGAGGTTAATTATCTCTACATTGAAAACTGTAGGACTTTGATGAAAGAAAATAAAGATATCACATGTTGATGGATCAGAATAATTAATGTTAAAATGCCCATACTACTCAAAGCTACCAATATATCTTTATATTCAATACAATCCCTATCAAAATACCAATATCAAAATACCAATAAAAAAAAAATCAGAAAGTTCATGTGAAACCACAAAAGACTCTGCATAGCCAAAGCAATCCTGAGAAAGGAAAACAAAGCTGGAGGGATCATACTTCTTGATTTCAAACTATAGTAGTAAAAATAGTATGGTACTGGCATAAAAGTAGACACAGACCATTGGAACAGATTTAAGAGCCTAGAAATAAACTCATGCATATGTAGTCAACTAATATTCGACAAGGAAGTCAAGCATATTCAATGGAAAAAGGATACTCTCTTCAATAAATGTTGCTGGGGAAGCTGGAAAATCATGTGCAGAAGAATGAAAATAGACCCTACCTTATACCACTAACAAAAATTAACTCAAAATAGATGAAAGACAAGTGTAAAACCTGAAATTATCAAACTTTTAGAAGAAAACATACGAAAAAATCTCATTGATGTTGGTCTTGGCAATGATTTTTTGGATATGATGCCAAAAGCACAAGTAATAAAAGCAAAATTAAATAAGTGGGCTACAGTAAAGTGAAAAGCTTCTGCGCACACACACACATCACACACACACACACACACACAAAATGAAAAGGTCACCTATGGAAACAGAGAATACTTACAAGCCACATATTTGACAAGGAATAATATCCAAAATACGTAAGAAACATATAACTCAACAGCAGAAAAACAAACAATATAATAAAAAATGGTCAGAGGACCTGAATAGAAGACATACAAATGGCAAATAGTTACATGAAAAGATGCCCAACACCACTATCATCAGGACAATGAAAATAAAAACCACAATGGGATAAAACTTTACACCTGTTAGAAGGGCTATTTTGAAAAAGACAAGAGATAACAAGAGTTGTCAAGGATGTAGAGGTAGGGAACTCTTATGTACTATTAGTAAGAATGTAAATTGGTAGGGGAAAACAGTATGGAGGTTTCTCAAATGTTAGAAGTACCATATCATATAGCAATCTCACTTCTGGGTATATATCCAAAGGAAATGAAATCATGATCATGAAGAGATGTCTACACCCTCATATTCACTGCAGCATTATTCGCTTATTCATGGTAGCCAAGATATGAAAGCAAACTATGTGCAGATTAATGAATAAAGATCACACACACACACACACACACACACACACACACACACACGAATGTTATCCTGCCATAAAAAGGGAAATTCTGCCATTTATGACAACATGGATGAAATTACACAGAGCGAGATAAGTCAGATAAACACAAATAGTATATGATCTCAGGTATATATGAACTCGAAACAAGCCAACATCTTAGAAACAGTACTGGTTGCCAAGAACTAGGGGTTAAGAGAAATGGGGGAATGTTGGTCAAAGGATATGAACTTTTTGTTATAAGATAAATTAATACTGGGGATCTAATGTGCAGCATGGTGACTATAGTTAACGATACTGTATTATATATATAGAAGTTACTAAAAAAGTAAATATTAAAAGTTATCACAGAAAAGATAACTGTGAGGCGATGGAGATGTTAACTAACCCTAGTATGGCAATCATTTTGCATTAGATACGTATATTAAATCATCATGTTCCACACCTTAAACTTACCCAATGTTATATCTCAAAAAAGCCAAGAAAGAAAGAAATGGAAAGCATACCTTCTGATCTTTCATTAAGTTTATTCACATTACTACTATTTTTTAAATTCTTAATGTTTCTAATATGACTCTTGCTCTAGTATCAGTATTTTCTATCATGTTAATATTTAATCTAAGTGCCCATGATTATTAAAGTTTCTTATAAGCTTTTGGTATAAAAAGTGGTCAACAGTTTTAAAACAAATGGCAAATAGTTGTTCAGGCTGTAACATACTTGGGCATTAATTGCAAAGAGTAGTGTTATAATTAATGTGCTCAGATGGCTTCTTCATTTTAAGAGAGATATTCTTGACAGCAGCAGGGCCTATTTCCTGACATTTCTAAAATCCATATGCTCATAGAAAAATGTGCAATTTTTTTTGCCAAGTAGGATACAGGTTCCTGATAAGCCTTCATGGTAGTGGTTTAAGGACCAATACACCCGGAGTGAGAAAACCTGACTAAAATTCTGGCATTACTCAAACAACTCTTGACCACATATAAGTTCCTCGTCTCTTAAATGAAAATAATAAAATACTTCAAAATCTTTAAAAGCAATTTTTAAACTACATACTGTGATGGCATGTATTGTGTTTTTTAAAAATTAAAATGAATTACCCAATTTAAACTTAAGAAATTAATTTATATATTGACCAAAACATTTTACAAAGTACAGCAATAAAGATTCAAAGAACTATCTTATAAAACTTTAGAAACATTGCCAGTTTACCCATTTGCCAATCTTAGATAAAAAAAAACTAATCAAGACACAAAATGATTAAATATTGTCTAATCAAATATTAAAACATATTCTAAATCATGATTATCAGAATATTTAATGTTGTTTCACAAATATTCAAATTTCTGAGTTTTTATAAATTATTGTTTAAATCACTGTAAAACTGAATAGCTTAGAGAATTTTTATATTTTAAAATAAAAAATTGTTACAATATTTTTCTCTATTCTAAAAATTATGTCACAGCTGGTATTAGAAGTTTTTCACAATATACTTTTTTTTCCTGACTGTTTTAATTGAGATGGAGTTATCTTCTGAATCAGGAAAAATTATATAATATTGGATTGTGGCCTGGATGGCAGAAACAGAAATTTCTATTTCTGTTCTGATTTGATTACTTAGTATGATGGTTTTTTACACCATGTTATAACATTCTAGTTTAGTCAAATATTAACAATAAAAATAAAAAATTTAAATTTAAATTATTAAATAATGAAAGAAATTTAAACAATTAAAGAAATTAATTATGACCAAACATAATTCTTATATAAATTCTGTTAAAAAAAAAAGTTTTATTTAACATCTACAGAACTACAAAATAAAGCAGCAAGCATTTAAATCTTTATTTTTATTAATATATTTACACTGTATACCCCATTTAATTCCCGAAAAAGGTTTTACTATTGCTACATACACAGATGCACACAACCATGCACATGCAATGTAAATTAGAGGAGATAATAAACACATCAAAATCTAAACTAACGTCATAGCCTACACCAAAAAATGAGTACTAACTTTTTTAAAGAAATGTATAAGGGAGAATTTAAAACATTAACATTGAATGGTCTTTAATATAATTTTACATGACATGCTGAGACATACAATGACCAAGACATAAATTAGAAGTATAAGCTAACAAGCTTCTGTCTTCAAAAACTTGCTAGACAGTTTAGGAGTTAGGGGGAACTATATCTATTTTCCTCAGGTATCAATTATTCCATCTGGTCTTTTGACAGAAAGTATGTAATGGTTCAAATTTACTGTTGATGGTGAAAGCTTGAGATACATATATTCTGTTTTGCCAACTAAAAAGTTCATATGCTTTAGATGTCTAAATTTTCAAAATTAAGGTACTTGATTTACTTTCCAGAAGACATTTCTATGGAAGCTAATGGTACAACTCTGATAAGGAGTTTTTTATGACCTGACTTAAATTTGACTTCATTTAGAAGATAAATTTTTATGAACCAACAATAATACACAGCAAAGAAGCAGAAATAAAGCTAGTTAAGTGCCTGCAAGACCAAATTCTCTTCAAAAAACATTTTTCATCTAAGTATTCAAACCATTCCTCTGTTTACCTCTCGTTCCCGCCTCCACTGAAAATAACCAGTGATTCAGTGTTTAGCATATAAAAGAGATTATTTTATCCTAAAAGAAAATATTAAGAAAAAATATTATCAACTTCTTTGATTAGAAAATCATTGCTAAGCAGCTAAAGAACGTACAGTTTAGGTTAGAACTACCTCAAGGAGGCCCCATCAAGAAGAGGTAACTGAAAAGTCATTCTCAGATAATTGAATGAATTGGCTTTCTAAATTGGTTTATTTAGTGTCATTGGTTATATCGAGAATATCTGCCAAAAACTGGTGTTGGTTTTAGTATAATTAATATTAAACTGTTCTTTCTGAATAGTATCATTTGCTTTGTAAAGCTATTTCTGGTTGCCAATAGTAAAATTATGTCATAGAAAAGGATAGTTATATCCTATTGGTTCTGGCAGGAGGGCATGCTTTAAGTTCATAGAAATGTAGCATTAAGTTACTTAAATGCAAGTTGAAAATTGAGTAAAAAGTAAAGGGTCCTACACAGTTTTGTTTTATACCACTTGGGTATGAAATTTGATCACGATGTCATGAAATTATTTTTGTATAATCTGATTCTCACACTGGGGTTTTAATCCAGAGCACTGGCATCATGGGTTGTTTTGTTTTGTTTTAATGGAAAAAGAAGAGAAAGAAAAACATAAAGGAAGATTAATAAATGAAAGCTCCTTGAGGGCAGAACTTTATTGGTTCACTCCTTTGGTCCTAGTAGAATATCACATGCAACTCAAAGCTTAATGATCAGTTTTAATTATTATTTCCTTTACACATCCAATGTGATATGAAGCATAAGATGCATCTATTAATTAGTCTATGAAGGTTTTGCTTTGTAAAATTGTTTTTATGCTTCTGAGTATGTTCACAATATTTTACTTCAATGTACATAGGATTTTATGAATCGATATAGGTAATAGGAATCAATTCTAATCCTAGGAGAAAACCACTTTTGTTTCTATTTTAATAACTTAAACCACAGTTTGCTCACTTTTAGTGATATATTCACTTCTAACTCAAATAACCAGCTAAACTAGCCTGTGACATTATAATGCTGGCATTAAAGGATATAGGTTGTTGTGGATTTGGGAAAAGAAAGATCATTTTTTTTTCTTTCTCTGGATCAAGGGAGTAATTGGACCCAGATATCAATATTTGGAGATGCTTAAAAATTTCCTTTCATGGGTGTTGAGCTGGCTCTCACTGAATTGAGATATTCCAATAGTCAGGTGCACGTGCTAACATAAGCAGTGGTCCCTGGCAGGTTAACAAAACAATAGGTTAATGCAGCAGAAGCTGAGAGTTTGTTCTAGAGTGTACTGTTTAAAGTCACGTCCCAAGAAAAAAGAAAAAAACTTCAGTAATTAGTGATACTAATCCAACAACTTTCTCCTTATTACTAACTCCTTTCCCTGACAGAAACCTAGCTCTCATCATCCATAGTATATAAACATATTTGCTCAGTCATAAAATTCACATAAAGTAGTTTCAGAATTATTAACCTATAACTCTATGGAAAAATTAATTTACCACGTGGAGTACAGCACATACAGTTCTTTTGATCTTTATCCTTACAGTATATATTCAAAATACTGTTCCCAAAGTTGCTTTGTTTAGTTGATTTCTTCTCTATCCTGGTCAGAGTGGTTATGTTATCCTTTTTAATATATATCTAGGTAGGTTTATTTGTTAGTGTTTACATTACATTTTGGATTTCTCCATCATCTTTTATGATTTTTACTCATTATTGGTGTTTGGGAATGTGAATCATGGTTCTAAGAGTGAAATATACAAAAAGTTATACTCAGAAAAATCATACCATCTTCTCTTTTCTACCCTATTTGTATTCTCCAATTATTTCCACCCATTTTTACCTATCATGTAGATAACAAATCTATTTTTTAAATTTTATTTTGTTATTAGTTTCAAGTATACAGTACATTGGTTAGACATATATATAATTTATAAAACGATCCTCTTAATTGCTCTTTCTTTACTCTGGCTCTCCACCTAGCCATTACATTATTGCTAACTGCATTCCCTATACCATGCTCCCCATCCCTGTGACCATCTATTAACTACTAATTTGTACTTCTTTAACCCTTCACCCTGTTCTCCCAGCCCCCCAACCCTGTCACCAGATTGTCCTCTATGTTCGTGAGTCTGTTTTTGATTAGTTTGTTCTTTTTGTTTCTTAGATTCCACATATAAGTGAAATCATATGGCATTTATCTTTCTCTGTCGGACTTATTTCATTCAGTATATAATAACCTCTAGGTCTATGCATGTCACTACAAATGGTAGGATTTCTTTTTTTTAATGACTGAGTAATATTTCATTGTATATATGGTCCATAATTTCTTTATCCATTCATCTGTTAATGGGCATTTAGGTTGCTTCTTGGCTATTGTAAATTGTGCAGCCATGAACATAGGGGTGCATAGATCTTTAAGAATAATTATTTTGGGTTTTTTTGGATAAATACCTAGAAGTGCATTAAAAAAATTAAAAATGGATAACAAATCTTATTAGGATCTGATTTATTCTTCTTGTATTTCTTTTTATGCAAATGAACAGATACATATAGATTTTCTTATATCTCTCTCTAATTTATTTGAAAAGTAGCATAAAACAGATTCTTCTTTGAACATTGTTTCTTTTATAATAAGCAATATATCCTGGAAATTGCCTCATATGGATTCATAAGGATCTGCTTTATTCTTTTTACAGTTGCATATTACTCCATCATGTGGATGCACTAACCTATCCTATGTGTAAGCATTTAGGCTGTTTCCAATATTTTGTAACTACAAGAAATGCTATTATAAAGGATCGTATCCATATTTATTTTTACATTGTTGGAGGGTAACTTCAGGTTAAATATCTAGAAGAGGAACTTTTTGGTGTAGAGAGTAACTGAGTAGATAGTTTTGTTAGGTATTGCCAAATTCCCATGCAGAAGGAGTGAGCCACTTTAGTTCTCCACAGCAATAAATGAAAGCATTGTCATACTTTAATATTTTCATCAATCTAATAGGTGAGAAGTGGTATCTCAGTGTTATTATAATTTGTATTTCTCTAATTACGAGTTTAACCATATTTTCATTTATTTAAATATGTTTTCATATGTTAGATATCTTGTCAATTGTTTATGTCTTTTTTAAATTTTTCTGTTGGGTTTTTTGAACCTTTGCCATTCATTTTTTAATAGTGCTTTATATTTTAGGGATACTATCCCTTTGTGTCTAATATACATTTCACATTTTTCCTATTTCGTCAGGTTTTTTTGACTTCTATACAGTATTTTTATCATGATTTTAAAAATATAGTCAAATTTATCAATCTTTTGTTGCTTCTACATTTTTACTTATAGTTAAAATCCTTTTCCTAGAGTGAAAAAAAAGAATTTGTTTTTTCTAGTATAGATTTTGTATTTTTACCTTTATAACTCTGATCCATTTATTAAAAATTCCCTCTTTGCTTCAATAACTTGAGATGACATTTTATCATATGCTAAATTGTCAACATATACTTCCATCTATTTCTGCCTTTTTCAATTCTATTCCTTTATTCTATCTATGTATCAAAATGCCAGTAGCACACTGTTTTAGTTAGAAAAACTTTATAATATACTTTAATATTTAGTAAATGTAGTCTCTCCTCATAGATTTTCTTTTCTAGTCCTTTCCTGGATATTCTCTACATGTTTGGTATTTCGTATGAATTTTAAAATCAAATATTCTAATTCTATAAAAAGCTTGTTGCTATTTTTATTGCGATTGCATTAAACTTATAAAGTAGGGAAAACAGACTTCTTGATCAAATAACGTTACCAGTAATGGCATATTGACATCATGTACCTCCTGATATGATACCCTGAAAAGGACACATATCTAATCTGTGGTAGTCCTATCAGAAATGCATCACTTAATTCTAACCATGAGAAAATATCAGACAAACCCAAAAGGAGAGACATTCTACAAAATAGTTAGTACTCTTCAAAACTATCAAGATCATAAAAGACAAAGATCGAGGAATTGTCCCAGACTGCGGGAGATTGAAACATGGTAATTAGTAAAAATGGGAGAAACTGGTTAAACTCTGGATTAAATATATACATATATTGAGACAATTTGTGAAATTGGAATAAAAGCTATTGTTAGTTAATAAAAGCCATCGATATTAATTTTCTGGTTTCAATAATTGTCCTATGGTTACATAAAATATTAACATTTGGGGAAGTTAAATGCAGAATATATGATTACATATTTTTTAAACCTTTATTTATAAGTATAAATTATTTCAAATTAAAATATATATCATTTTTTATCCTCTTTTCCCCTTCTCTTCATTTTAAATTCAACTATAACCTTTTTACTAATATAGTCGATTAATTAATGATAATATAGAGTAAAATGGTGAGTCAGAAGTGAAAAGTGCTATATTCATAGTAATGTCAAAATTTTACTTTAGAAAATGCTATATAATCATTTCTACCTTTTTCGATTAAAATTAAATGCAATTATATTTTTCTAGCAAAATCTAGCCACTGTTTTGTTTCTGGTCTCTTGCCAAGACTGAGATATTTAATGACTTTCATCTTGGCAACCAAAGCAGATGCAAATATCATCAAGAGGAAGAACTTATATAGTAAATCTGCAGCTGGGTCTATCCAAAGTTTGCTTTGCAGTGGCCTGTGATTTTTTTTTTTTTTTACTGTTATTATTCTCTTTTAAATAAGTGTATTGTCATTAAATGTCTTGGTAGATAATGTTATTTTAACATTTTCTCTTCCTGGGGAGCCAGATTAATTAGGACATGCTCGATGGAAATAATTTACGTTACAAGTTTTCTAAATTAGGCTTCTTATATATTCAAAACATTTGAGATATTTTGTTTTTTAAGGCCACTGACCATTTAGCAACATTTTTTTCTAATCAAAAAAAGCAGTTTTTGTCATTGCAACAGATTCTAAGCTTTATACTTAACTTTTCTCTTCTTAGATATTATAGCAAAACCTATAAACATTCATAAATATTCAGAAAGTTTTTCTATATTTTAAGTACAATGACAAATTTCCTTTTCCAAATTCATCAATATAGCTTACTGACTAATGTGCAGAACAGATGCCGCAAGACTTTTTTTTCTTTAGTCCTATATTTTGATATTAAATATTTCCAAAAACTACAAATATTTTGTTATTTTAATATGTAAATGCATGATGTCTAATAATAGAAAAGGCAATTAATTCACATATGAAGAAAATGAATTTAACATGAAAGAAGATAATAATAAATATGTTCTTTGTTTCATGAACTATAAGAATATTTCACAGCTTTCCAAGGATTTTTTTTGATCTAAGAAAATATTAGATATATTTACAGTAAAACCTTGATATGTAAATAGTTAACATTTGCATAGTCAACCATTTGGGTTAGCCTTAAAATCAATGCCAGATCATAAATTATAATTTTAACTAAAGTACAGCTCGAATCTTAGGCAGTTTTAGGCTATTGGGATGAAGGAAGTTACTGAGCCAAAAGTGAACCTAGTTGGCTAAGATTAACAATCTTAACTTCTATCATTGTTTAAAAATGAACTCCAAAAGATATCCAAGTGTTATTTTTTATCAAAGAGAAGAAAACATGAAAAGATCCAAAACATTGATCTTGTTCCTACTTTAGAAATATGCATTTTGAATAAAATGAAACAATCATATATCTTTAAAAGATGATTAGCACTTTATTTTCATTCACAAGAGAATTATGCAGTAAAGTGATATTTTTGGGATGTTGCAAAGGTTGAAATGCTCTTGCACCAATCCAGTAATAGTTTATGATCTTAATTTAATTCATTTTGTTTTCATGCCTGGTCCTTTTTGTGTGGGAGCATTTCATTTCCTCAAGTATAAATTTTATGATAAATACATATTTTTTAGATAGCTATTTAGCTGGGCTTGATCGAATGTAGGGGCAGTTATAAAAACTGCAAAATGAGTGAGTCATTTTTTAAGGAAAGTTATCTGATTAAAATATTTATAATTATCTTTTAGAAATACCATGTGAGTAATCTCAAAATAAGTCCAAACTGAAAACAAAACTTATGCGTCTGTCTAGTTGTCCATTCTATGAAAATAGAAATATCCCTGTGTTATAGAAATCATTGTAGCATCTAGGCATCTCAAAACCCACATTAAACAAGAACAGTGTGTTATAGGAGTACAAACTGCCTTGGATTTCTTTTCCCCACAGCATTATTGCCTGAAACTTTTTCATGATGGATTATGTCTTATGACTTGTTGAGAAACAAACAAGAACTAAACCAGAAAACTTCACTAAGTGTAGAGAGGAATTTTTATATCCTTGAATATTTAGGTGATTATTTTAGCCCTAATTCTCTATTCCCCATCTGGTCTCCCCAACACTTATACTTCCTGAGTGAAACTACTATGTCATGTGTATTCATTCTACCATCACCACATGGACCATCACTATAGATAGTGAAGGTCGCCATGCCTACAGTCAGCCAGATTTTAATCGTGTGGTAAGAGACACAATATCATTCTAGTCAG
Organism: Pteropus medius; assembly: GCF_902729225.1. Taxonomy (NCBI): domain Eukaryota; kingdom Metazoa; phylum Chordata; class Mammalia; order Chiroptera; family Pteropodidae; genus Pteropus; species Pteropus medius. Next base: position 15,475,956 of record NW_024346062.1, read on the forward strand.
TTACAAAACCGTGGCCGTAATTACACTGAGAGGATTCAGTATCAATTGTTTTGACCTCTCAAGAAGTTAAGCTGTTTGTATTTCACATATTTATGTACTGAATCTATAGAGTTTTAAAAATACTCTTGAATAAATAAACTTTTCAGAATAATTTGTGTTTTCTCTGATATTTCTACTATTCTTCCCTTTGGCATTTCAGTCTGAGGACACCAAATAACCAAGAAAATGGAAAGGCTTTTGCCAATGCTGATGATTTTCCTTCCCCTAAGATTTTCTTTCTTATAATATCCATATGATTTAGTGCCATCATTTAAAAAAATTTTTTTGTATAATATCTATATGTTTTATAAAAAGATCACAGATTTGAAGATAATCATCCCACCAAAATATTGATGCCACAGAGTAAACATCTAATAAGTGTAATTTGTAACATTCAGAGACACACTGTGGAACTAGAATCTTTTATACGTGCCCATGGGAGCTCCCAGTGAAAATGATTACTCTTACATCAGTAGGCCTTAAAATGTGATTTTAGGACTACCGATAATCCACAAAGGTTTCCCCAGGTGATCCACAGACTGGTTTCTTAGAGTGCTGTTTATTATATAGCAATATCTAAATGCCTTGCTCTATTATGAATTAATAATAGAGACACTTAATTAAAAAACTACATCACCTCACATCACCTTATTGAAATAACAGTAAACTAATTAATGCTAATGTTTACTTGAGTTTTGTTTTCGGTTGGAATGAGTAAGATATTTGGTATGTGATATATTTTCTCTTCCTGAAGTGAGTTTGACCTGAAAAATGTTCAATAATTTTGTTTCAAATGCTTATAAATTACTGTGTGCGTTTGTTTGTTCATGAGTTTTTTCACTGACTGATTTGTTTTTATAACAATCACCTTTGGTCAATAGCAATTTCTCTTCTCTGAACCTTTAAAAAAATTGCTATAATCAGAGTCAAATTTCCTGATTTGACATTTGTTATTCTGGAGTGATTTACTTGAGTAAAATTAATAATAATTTTTAAATTCTTGATTCTTAGCCTCTCTCTCTCTCTCTATATATATATATCCCAAAATGCAAAGTAAAATTGAATTAATATTGCTTTTGAGCCATATAAGTTGGGTTCAAATCTTTTTTTCATTTATTAACTATACAAATCTCAGTACATTAATGAACCTTGCACCGCCTCAATTGCCACCCTTCAAAATACCTATCACTCAGTGTTCATAGGAAGATTAATGAGATAGAATGTATATAGCACAATATCAAGCATATGGTAAACATACATTCTCTTTTATTCTCTCTCTCCCTCCTCTACCTCACAGAGGGAATATTAAGTTGATACATCCACTGTGAAGGGCAGTATAGCAGAACATATTAAAACTGAAATGTGTGAACCTATGACTTTTGATGCTATGAGAAGATTTTTATAAAGAATAAATGTTGAATTTTATTAAATATACTTTTGACATCAATCAAAATACTAAATGATTTTTCTGCTTGGGTCTCTTACATAATAATTTTTGTTATATATGTGTGTTATTATTAAATCATCTGTACTGAACCACACTTGACGATATCGTGTTAAGCTTTAGCCAAGACATTAGCATCTGACTCTAATTCTAGCCATGTCATTTCATAGCCTCTGCTTTTCATTTTCCTCTGTCTGTAAATGGAGGATAACAATAGTACTGAACTCATGGATAACAAAAATTGAGTTAATTTATATATATAAAGCACTAATAACAGGCTCTAGAAAAAAGCATGCACTCAAGAAATATGAACAATTGTTATCAGGACTGATTTTGGGTGCTCTCTCTTGTCAGAATGAGAAATGAGTGTTATACTACCTATGTACAAAGTCTTAGGAAATGTGGCTGCCTATCCATGAAAGCTTCCAATGTCTTCTAAATAACTTTTAAATTTCTTCCTTTGTTGTTCATTTGGTTGGATTTCCTATTTCTTTTTTATATTTAATTTTGGTAATTGATATTTTATTTTAAAATATTCCTTTCATCTGGCTTTCCAAATAAATGATTTTTTAATTTAATTACTTTTCAATCTGTTATTTTCCATTTCTAATGATAAGATCTTGGCCATAAGTACACTAATAAGTGTTTTTGTGCATTTATGAATCTTCTTCTTCTTGTTCAGTTCAGCCAGTGATTCATCTATTTGACTGTTCTTCTACCACACAAACACACAAAATAACAACAACAATAACAAAAACAGAACTTACATTTCAATTCAATGAAAGTTTCTATTTGTTTGAATGTAATTTGTAAATTCCTGCTCTGTCTTTATTAAATAAAAACTTTCCATCCATTCTTTTTTCACTTTTAGTTATTTCTGTTCCAGATCTGTCTTGTTTTAACAGCTTGAGTGCAAAATGAGGTCACTTTCCATTTAATATTAATTTTAAATTGCACAAAGGCTTCATCCTGCCTGTCTCAAGAGTTGAATTATAATTCTTCCTGGAGAGTCTCAATTCGGTGACAATATTCTCTATCTAATGTTTCAGTCCTATTTATTATTATTTTCAGGGAAAAAAAATCTGGAAAGTCTGTCAGGCACATAGAAGTCTGTGCCCTTCCACTGTTACTGCCATTGCCCCCTCAGGCAATCACGACAGGCAGACCTATCATCTGCCATGTCTAAGGCATGCACCACTGTTACTGGTCTACAGGAATTTATCCAGAGGGGCAGAAGTAGGTGTAGGAGGGAACAGAGAAGAAATCTTCTCTTTTCCAGTATTTTGTTCAATTACAGTTGATCCCATCATTGCTTTAAAGAAATTCATTTCTCTCCCCTCTTATATACATCTATACACATATTACCTGCATACATATGTCTAATGGTCACTAGCCTACCATGGCCCCAGTGAAATTAGGAAAAGATGTTCTTCCTGAGCATGAGACAGGCAAGAGAAGACAAGCTGGATTTCAGCCCCCACTTACCAGGTGCCCTAATGCAATGAACAGTCTGCAAAACCATATATACATTGTCCCTGCACATAAACACAGGCATATATAAGAAGCTGCTTCAAAAGTTCATTCATGGTGTTCAGGGTAGCCAGGTTATAGCAGCAGTGTTGCCAGCCGCCTCCTGCTTTACAGAACTAGCCTTCCCTGGGACCTGAGGAAGGACATTTTTTCCTCCATGTCCTAAGGATCTCATTTCCTGCATGGCTAAGTGATGAGATTTATTCAAAGCAAGCTGGTTTCCAGTACCCCTGACACTGCTGTCACTTCCACCTGCAGCACAGATGTGCATTCACATGCTCCAGCTCTGGCTGCCTCTGCCAGTGACAGATAGTACGTGTGTCCTCTCTCAAAACCCCAACATTACCACACTCCTGGCATCCCTGTCTCATCCTTAATTCTGAAAAAAAGCAATTCCCTCCTTACCCTCAAGGCTCATCCCATTCCCCCCTCAGACAAATAAAATATCCATACTCTTGTTTTTATAGCCATCTACAAAATAAACAATCAGGTACCATTTCATTTTCTTTAATCTAATTGCTCAGTCTTGTCCGTGGTCACTTTGTCAAATATGTATATCCTGTTCTAATGTCATTTCTGTTTCTAAATTGTCTCAATTTTTAAACAATTTATTCTTAGAACAAATATCTTATGAGTACTTACTGTGTATCAAGCAATATCATATCTTTGGCCGAAGAAAAAAGAATAAAAAGTCTGTTTCCACAGTACAGTCTAGGGGGTGTGTAGACAATAAACAAAAATCTGACTCTATAAATAACCATTTAACATTTTATTAATAATCATTTAACATAGTAAAATTATATTTAACTACATGTAGATGATAGATTAAATAGATGATAGATAATGATGATGATGATGATAGATGATAGATAGATAGATAGATAGATAGATAGATAGATAGATAATAGACGATAGACAAATAGATGTAATGTAGATAAAGATATAGTCTACTATGCAGGATGGAGGAGTTTAATATTTAAGCCAAGATCAAAAGGTAGTAAGAGGGATCAAACCATACGGATAACTGGGATAGTGCATCCAGGCAGAGCAAACAGTGTTTGAAAGCCTCAAGGAATATTCTGGGCTTGTTAGGGATAAGGTAACAGTCTGCCAGATTAAGCCAATCCTTGTAGGCCATTGTAAGTACTATCATTTTTAACCTGTGTGAGATGAAAACATTAGAAGATCAGTGTCGAAAAGTGACATGACTTAAGTCTTATGAGGTCACTCCAGCTGCTGCAGTAAGAATAGACTGCAGGAGGAAATGTGAATCAGTGCGAGTAATTGGGAAGCTACTGCAGGAACAGACCAAGAAATGATAGTGACTGAATGGTGTAGGTATTGAGAAGTGTTTAGATTCTGGATATATTTTTAAGGTAGAGCCAGTAAGATTGGCCGATGGATTAGATGTGGGCCTTCTTTCCTGAGCTCTTCAACTATACATCTAACTAACGTGTTTCTCTTCCATTCCACCATTTATTCATTCGGCTTATTGAGTCCTTACCATATGTCAAACACTATGACTATACTATGTGGGAAACGAATAATGCATTGTTTCTTTCCGAGAAGCACACTGTCTATCAGAGCAGAGAGACATAAATAAAAACACTCAAAACATACGAATTATAACATAGAGAAAGGAGGGACTGACTACACATGGGAAGATCAGTGACATTGTCACAGGAAAGATGAAATGTGATTGGCATTTGAAGAATGAGTCAAAGCTGGAGAATAGGAAGAAGGCTGTTCTCTGGTCCATGTAGTAGAAAAGATGGAGGATTATGCTGAAGCAATGACAGAAAATGTGGGGAAGAGCAGATGGGTTCAAGAAAGATATAACAGGTAAAATTTGGTAAATAAATGACATTAAGGGAAAAGATCAAGGTGGAATTAAAAAACTCTAAATACTCTAGTTTTGGTAAGTAGATAGAAGTTGGAAAAAAAGTTTGGGGAAAAGATAACTGCATTAATTTTAGAAATGCATAGGTAAGTTACTTGCAGTAGCTCAAATGGAAGTATCCAGAAGGCAAATGTAAAAGCAGGCCAGTGCTCAAGTAAAGAGAGGAAAATAATACTAAGGAATAAGCATATCCATGGTCATTAAAACTGTAGGAAAGCATGCTATTTACTAGAACATGAGCCAATACATTTTCAAAAAGAGTTCTTATGAGACCATAAATTCATTAACTACACAACCCTCCTCATATTTAGGCCCCAAACTGCAGAATTGCCATTGGTATCCCATACACTCTGTCTTTGCATATTCAATCATGCTTAGCTCCTTTGGGTTTCTTCTTCCTGGGTAGTTCTATTGGATCTCTTTCCTCCATGCACCTTAGTATACTCTCTCATATACATCTGCCAAATCCTGCCCAAATCCTACCCCAGATTTTTCATATGCCACTTCCCTGAGAAAGCCATTTCAGAACTTCCAACCCAGATGCATCCAAGTCATCAGGTTCATCTTGAGCACCTTGTTTTTGTCATCTGAAAAGTGACTACAATAGTAATAACAACCTCATAATACCATTATTAGGATTAAATAAATTAATACACTAAAATGCTTTAAATCATTTTTATTGCATAGTAAATGCTCAATACAGTCTAGCAATTATTGTTGGAGACAGCATACAATAAATGGTTAGCTTCTGTGCTTTGGAAACTGGATCTGTCTCCAGATAAATCAAATGAAATTGAATCCAAATACAGCCACTTAGTAGCTGGATGATTTGGGTTAAGTTATTTGCATCTCTCTAGCTTCTTTTTTTTTCATCTGTAAAATTGTTAAAGTCATGGAGATGCATGATATCTACCAGAACAGTACCCTGATAGTTTTTGGCGATTTGCTTATTTTAAGTTTTATCTCAAAAATCTTAAAATTGTTAGGGAGAAAAATGTTCTTTTCATCTTTTGTGTTGCCTTCATAATATTTGCTGATTCCTTGCATAAGTTACCTACCCAATAAATATTTATTGTCTTGAATAGAGAAAAAAGATTTTGTGAAAATCCCTTAAATCTAATGTATAAAAGGAAAGGTCAGTTTGGTTTACAACAGTCAAGGAAAATTGGTCTTGACCATGAATTGTATAGGATAAAGAAGAACTGAAGAAGTTTCTTGATTCAAATTTCACTTTTTGTAAAGCTCCTTTCAGTTTTTCAGTTAACCAGAGTGAAAGGAAAAACCAAAATTAGATTTATTACATGAAACTAAGATTCTGCACAGCATTCACCTACTTTCAGGCAATTTGAGAGACGTGAAGAGATAATGGAATAAGTAAACTGGTAAAATAAGAGAAACTCAAATCTAAGTTGTTTCTATGTGAATTAGTTTCACTTACCATATCTTCTATTCTCACTAAATTTTTAAATGGTAATATGTCTTTAATATGGATGAAAATCAAATTACAGAGATAAAGAGACATTTAAAGGCAAATATCAAGAAAGAAAAAAAAGAAACTTCTGGAAAGAAATCATCTGCTAGAAACACTTAGGAAATAGCAAATTAGCAAGTGGTAAAATGTGAACTATGCTGAGAACTTCAAGTTATTCAATGATCAAGAAAGTTTTTATAAGAACTTGTTATGCCAGAGTTTAAAAAAATCTTAGTATGTTCTTCCAATGTATATATATATTCCTTAGGAAAAAATACTGTTTTAAGATTTTTTTTGTATTTTTATTTGAAAAATAATACATGAATATGGTAAAAAAAAAAAAATTAAAAAATGTAAATGTTAATCTCCCTTTCACACCACTGTCTTCCCCAGTTCTCTTTCCCCAGAGCCAATAACCATTTTAAAACTCATAAAATCCTGTATAACCTTTGAAAATTGGGAACAGTCTGTATATACCATGCTACTAAGTGCTTTCTAAAATTTAACTCAGAGTCATTCTGCATAATGCATCTAGATTTACTACATTCTGTTTAATAATTGTAAAACATTTAACGTACTTTCATATGTTATACAGACCTATCACAATTTATTTACCTACAAAAGGTCCTTACAGATAGGCAATTGAGTTGTTTCTTGTTTCTTGCTTTAATAAACAGTATTACAGTGAACATTCTTGCACCTATCTTGCCATACTTTTATAAGTATAAAGTGTTAGAGTATAATCCTATATAGAATTTCTATTTCAATGACTGTGTTTAATTTGGCAGTTAATAGTAATGGCTATTTCAAAGAATTTTAACAATTTAAAATCCCACTATTTTTATGAGTGAACCCAACTAACCATAAGCTTACCAGCAGGTACTCCGACTCTATATTATCACACATTTGATAATATAATTTATTCTCTGGTTTGTCATTTGGTACTTGAATTAGCTATTGTTTTTATCATACAGAAGTTTTATCCTATTTTCCTTTATGAATTTCCTTTATAAATTATAAATTATATATTCTTTTAACACATTTGCTACTACAAGAGTTTTTCTTAATCTAGTTTTCTTCCAGCTCTTTTGTAATTTTATTTTTAACTTTAATCCATTGATTCAACTGACTTTTATTTTTTATTAAGGAGTGGGCTCAATTTTTTTTCTCTTCGCCCCCGCAAAGAACTAATTAATTGTCCCAATACCAACACCATATATTTCTTGTTTTCACTGAATAATCTATCTAGTCCTCAGCGATTTTATATTAATATTACAAACATATTTGAGTACCTGTATGTGTAGCATGATGATAAGATGATGATGAACACAGACACTATCTTTCCCTGGAGTTCAAATTTTAATGGTGAACATTAGAAAAAAAGTAAACAGACAATAAATAAAATATTGTAATATGTGATTTATAATAATAACTAAAATTTATTGAGAATTTACTATGTACTTGACTCTGTTTCAGGGGTTGTCACCCTACTGCCATGGCCAAATCCAGTTGGCATCCCATTTCCACACAGCTGGTAAGCAAAGACTGAATTTACATTTTTGAAGGACTGTAAAAAAAAAAGAAAAAGAGGAAAGAACAAACAATATGAAAGACAGATCATATATGACTTGCTAAGCCTAAAATATTAATTATCTGGTTCCTTACAGAAAAGTTTGCTGACCCCTGTTTTAAACCTTTTACACGTATTTACTCATTTAATCTTTACAATTTACCCTTGAAGTAGTTAATATTATTAAATAATATTTAATTCCTAACGTTCTTTCAAGAGAGAAAATAAAACACAAAGAGGTATCTTATAATTACCATAGGAGAAATAAAAAGAGCACAGAATTACTAAATGAGGGTGGGAAATGAGGAAGATTTCTTATGAGAAAAAAAAAAAGCCAGACTTACAAAGGAAGAAAAACCATGGCAGGCAGATAGAGGAAGTATGTTTAAAGAACCTGAAGCAATTATAAGTTTGGTATATTTAAGGAACTTGAAGATAATCAGTGTGAGTGTAACGAGGTGAGCTAAGGAAAAGTAGAAAAGTTTGAAGGCACAGTACGGATCAGATCATGTATCAATTTGTAGACCTTATAAGAAATTTGTGTTATTAATGAATGTATGGGAAGCCATTGAAATATAAGAAGAGGGGATATGAGGTGAGCTAATTTATGTTAAGATAACTTTTGTGGATGTGTAAAGAATGGAATACAGGAAGACCAATTTTGATAGAGTTGTAATAATCCTGGAAAAATATTATGATAGGCTGAACTAAAGGGACAGTAGTAAATTAGGGCAAAGGGATAAAGAAATAAAAGAATTTGTTACAGGATTATATTGGGGATGTGAAGAAAAAGAAATAATGCTATCTTTCTGGCCTGAGTAATTAATTGGATGGATGGTAATATTCTCCACTGATATGGGTAAGACACAAAAGAGTTTTCTGACAAAAAAATTAAAATTTATTTGATTGACATGTGGAGGCCAAGATCACCTGTGAGTCTAAGTAAAAAAAAAAAAAAAAAAAAAAAAAAAAAGCAGAGTCCTAGGTCAATCTCTAAGAAGCTCAAGCATGTAGTACTTGGATATACCACATGAGCCAGGAAAGGAGATGAGAAGAAGCAAACGAATAGAAGGAAAGACAGAAATAAGTGGAAACCAAGAGAGGAGAATGTTTCAAGGAGGAAGGCAGAAACATTTGTTGCTGTTGAGTTGGATAGAGAAGACATAGGGCCAGCACACACTTCTGAGTCCTACCCTGAAGGACAGAGCATGACTAATCAAGGCCAGCTACCTGTGTGTCTTACTCTTTCATGCTCTTCATTAATAGAAAGAGGGATGTCAGGATGTCAATAGGAAGTCACACAAACCACTTTGCAGTGTCTATCTCAAAAAATTAGGTACTATAATCAACATAATTTTATGAACCGAGAAACAAAATCAAATAAATTTTAAAACAAAATAAACAAAACCCAAAAACACTTATGTAGAAATTTCTCCTCATAACAGGTTTCTGTGAAAGATTCTGGAATGTGGCTCCCTGTTACCTCCCTCTTCCCTTCCAATATTATGTTTAATATACCTGCCTTTTCAGTGTTAAACAGCTTCTTGGATATATAAGCAGCTGGGTGCCATTGAGGCCAGGGGCTTCATTGGGATTTCAGCAAAGAGAACCGGTATGATGATTTCTCTGACATGAGCAGATTAATGTCAAATTCTGGGAAGAGCTTGGACTTCAGAGACCTGGATTCCTGGGGGAAGATCACCAGCTTCCTCTTAATGTGCTAGTTCTTCTTGGCTCTTAAGAGGCCAAAAAGATGGTAAAAAGATAGTCATCTCAGCTTCTAAAGCACGGAGGTTACTGGCAACTTTTCCCTGTGTACCTCAGCAAGGGATTAAGGACCTGCCCTTTAATGTGTAACATTTCTCTCTTTTGCCCCATGCTGGCAGCACTCACACTGCAAGCTCTCTCTCTCTCTCTCTCTCTCTCTCTCTCTCTCTCTCTCTCTCCCTCTCTCTCCTCTCTCCTCTCCTCTCTCTCCTCTCTCTCCCTGACCTCTCTCCTCTCTCTGCCTTTCTCTTTCTCTCTCTCTCTCTCTCCTCTCCTCTCTCTCTCCCTTTATATTTCTCAGCCTCTTTACACATACACATGCACATACACACCCCCCATTTAAAAGTTTACTTCATTGTATTCTAACAGCCATTGCTATTGCTGAGATATCTGATGCCACGCTCATATTTATTCCTGGGCAGTTAATCCTTTTTTTTTTCCTCCCTGAAAATATTACAGAATTTTCTCTGTGCACCTATTCATTAGATGTTAGTCATTAGACGAAGGCTTATATTAGCTTTTCCATTTGGAAATGTGTATTTTAGCCCAGGAAAATGTGTTTTAGATGATCTCCATCCCTTTATCATTACTATTCTCTTCTCTTAAACTTCATCCTAAATAAAATTTGATGTTTCTTGATTCATTCTACAGATGCCTTTGCTTTTTAGTTCTTATTTTCTCTTTGTTTCTGTCTGCTATGTTAGTAGCTATTGCTGTGCAACCAATCCCCCTAACTCAGTAACTTAAAACAATAATTATTTATTATTGTTCCAAAGCCTGTGGATCAACTGGGCACTGTTTCTGATCTCAGTTAGATTCATACATATTTTGTGGCTATTTTCAGGATTGAGGCAGAAAATGTGCACAATTCGTCTCTAACAACTTCTCACATGTCAGATGGCAAGGAAGCTATTAAATACAAGTAGGATGTTAAAAGAACTGAAAAGCCAAGTTAACGATGCTTCCAATGGCAAGATGAGACAATGTGAACATCAATAAGCGTGATAAGCACAATGCATTGAAACACAATTTGTTTAAATCCTTGAGCACATAATGATACCTAAACAAAACAAACAAACAAAAAACCCCAACCTAATCAATCGCTAATAAATGATATTAGGGAATAACTATTTGAAAACTAGAAAATAAATATAAAACATAAAGTATTTATCATGTCTTTCCTATACAAACTATATCTCTATAAGACAAAATAATAACTGAAGTGGCATTTCTCTTCAGACAGAATTCCAACAAATAATAAGAAATGGTGAAACTGAAATATCACCATTTTGCAACTCTTAGTGAATTAATGATTTAAGTAACAAGCGTCAGTAGTTGCTAACATTACCAAAAAAGACAGGCAAACCAGACTATTCAATAGTCTTGTCAAAAAACAAGCCCCTAAGTCCAACTCGATTTACAGAAAATACAGAGGAACATTTTAAACTACACCATGTGAGCATAATCAACAAAGTCCAGACAATGGGAAATACTATAAGACAAATGTTACAATTTCTTCAACGAATAAATTACAAGGGAAAAAAGAAAATGAGAGGGAGTATAAACTAAATTATGATCTTTAGGGATATATACTTGCTGATAAAATTACAAAGAAAAGCAAAGAAGTGTTCACCATAAAGTTGCCATAGTGGCTACTCTGGGAGGGAGGAGACTGTGTTTGGAAGGGAGCACCTGGAAGGTGTCTGGTAGCTACAAAGGTCTATCCTCTGCATGGGAAAGGGAGGTGGTTAAAGGGTAGTCAAATTATGGTAATTGATTAAGCTACATATGTGTTTAGGTGGGGTTTTTTTTCTGTATTTCTATTAAATTTAACAATAAAAGAATTCTTATAAATAAATTCACTAAGCCTTCCATTTCCAATTTGTAGTGGAATAACCTGTGTCAGAACAACACTTTCTATCAAGAGCAACTAGAAAAGGCAGATTAAACAAACAAACAAAACAAACAAACATCTTGTGATGTTCATAGGCATCACAAGAGCTAAGGATTTTAGAACCCTACAGACCCTGGAGAGAGGGAAAGTGGTTACGTTTAGCCCAAATTTCGGGACACTGCTTTTCCTTCAAGGACTTACTGATTAAACTAGAAATCAAATAACAAATATGTAAATATGTAGAAAAAAGCATAACTATCGGAACTGAAGTAATGAACTTTTAAAGAATATTATGAAGTTAAAAAAGAAATTACACTTGATATTAAAAAGTATTTTAACTAAATTAAATATCAAAGCTTGTGGGATGCAGCCAAATCAGTACAATGTTCAATGGCTTTAAATACTTATCTTATAAATGAAGAAAGCCCACAGATTAATGCAACCTAGAGCTAACTCCTGACAAACTGTAGAAATTAGACCAATCTACCCAGGACCACTTCTTCCAAAGGGCTGATGATCTGGCAGATGTCCTAACAGTCTTGCTGGGAAAGTACTGTAGTCTTAATTTTTTTCAGGGTACAAAGCAAAAGTGTAATGATACAGTCGAATTAATGGGGAGAATTTTTTTTCCAGTTATATAGGGTATTTCAGAAAGAGCTGCTTTAGGAAACAATGGACAAGAAACATTTCCCAGTCTTTTCCTATAATTTTCACACAAGATTTGTTCCAATTGGAATCTTAAATATTTCATAGTTACCCATCTTTATTTCATAGTGCTTAATTCTTGTGAATCCAAGAACAATGAGATAATAACTTCTATTTGCATGCAAAATTTTTAATTATTACTACAAGCAATCATTGTTTTAAAAAATATTTTTCTAGAGGAAGATTATAAACCTTGCTTAGTTCATGAGCACTTCTATTTCTTTGTAGGAGTATTCTGTATGGAAGCCTTTGTATAGGCAATCATTAAAAAGTGACGTTATTTCTCTTCTTAAATATGTGTTTAATCTGACCTGGGCAGTCTGAATGAACTTTTTCTTTTCCTGATGAAGTCCATCATCAATTAAACCTAATAATCAGAGCATTAATCTCACAATAGTATTTGTCATTATGCCATTATCAAGTCTACTGAATACCCGTTAGCAGAAATAATTCAATCTTTATAACTCTTTAATGAACTCTGAATATTAGCTCTAGTTTGAATTTGAATGGGCATTAGGGTACAAAAGACTGAGAATGACAAGCCAACAGTAGATGAAGAGGGGCTTCTCAGAAGCTAAGACTATAAAAAAATTCCTTGATATTTACAAACTTGAAAGATGCAAATTGAAAGAGGTTTAAACCTGAGATCCCAAAAAGCACACAAATATTCCACTGGTGACAAAATCAGACAGAAAATCAGCTGCCTCCTCATGGCATTCCTGTTGAACTTTTTGAGGGTACTACAATTTCTAATTTCAGCATTAACAGGAAGAAAATAAAATTTAATCTTATAATAATGATAATGATAATTTAATATTTCTGCCATCTGGATGTAAAATTTGGAATTACTGGGATGGTTTTAATTAAACCCAAAAATAATGTTTAACATGACTAATGGCAATTGCCTTGCGATAGGCTAGCTTATAAATCAAAATCCAACCACTCTTAAGAAGTATTTAAATGAAGTTAAAAGGCGAGTGGAAAATAAATTTCTGTGCCAATATGTAACATAAAAAGAATAAGTGAGTAAATTAATATCAGACAAAAGGAGATTCAAAGCCAAGAGTAAAAATGAAAACATAGACTATATCTTTAAAATGTAATCTTTCCGAAAATAATATATAGATTTAATCTAATTTTAATTAGAAACTAAATATTCATTCAGTTTCTGTTACTGCTATTAATAATATATTAAAATTAGTCTGAAAAGCTTAATGAATAAAAATTACCAAAAACATTTGGGAAAAAAAAGAATCATAAAAGATGACTTGCCATATAAGATATTCGAAACCTATTATAAAGTTAACAATAAAAATGTAAACATAGTATTGACAAGCAGGTCAATGAAATAAAACCAGAGTCCAGAAATAGACATACTAGATCTGGAAAACATAATATATGATAGAAGCACCATCTTAATTTAGACGGAAAATTTATTTTTTTAACAAATAATACTGATATAATTAATGATTCACCTAAAATAACCAAAACGTATATACTCTGTTTCATATAATATAAAAGTAACTCCTCAATAGATTAAATCTAAATGTAAAATAATAATAAAAATGTTAAATTTAAGAGAATATTTGAAAACCTTCGAATGAAAAGAGTCCTTTAACATGATACTAAATCCAAGAGGAAAGACTGAGAGATTCAACTACTGAAATATTTGTAATGATAACACCATAAACGAAGTCCAGAGAAAAATATAAATACATAATTTTTTGCAAAGTATATGATTAATTTTCTAACTACCTACAAAATAAGAAAATAACAGCAGTCTGATAGAAAAAATATATGAGAAAATGCAAATCACCCCGAACTTAAGAAAACATGTCGAACCTCTTTAGTAGTCAATAAAATGTAAGTAAAATAACAAAGAGACACCACTTTATATTCATTTGCTATAAAAAAAAGTTTTTTAAATGATAACATTCAATATGGCTGAGTGAAGAAATGCTGGCTGATGAAATTGAAATCCACAAATAAGAAGCAATAACTTAGGAATTGTTCAAAATTGAAGAGTAAAGAAACAACTAAATTCAGAACATGATTCTGAACTGAATCCTTTTGCTATATAGGGCATTATTGTGACACCTGGCAAAACTTGAATCAGGAATAGATAGTGGTATCTATCTATTCAGTGTTAATTTTTTGATACCCATGGTTGTATTTTAGTTATGTTGAAGAATGACCTTGTTTGTAGGAAATGTAGGCTAAATAGTCCCTATCTCGGGCTATAGGGACATCATTTCAGCAACTAAGTTATTTGTTCTGTACTTGCAACTTTTCTCTAATTTTTAAATTGTTTCACATAACCACACACAATACTCTTTAACACAGAAAATGTTTCGAAATCTATTTTACAAAAATATAAAAGCAGAATAGACAGTTATTTTCTAGTGGGGATTAGAAAAAAATCTATATAGCTATCAAAAAATCTAAGAATTAATTAAATTATCATACATCTATATTATGTAATGCTTTATAGCCATATGAATGAATTAAAAGTATTATTTAATTTCCACATCTGACCATGTATGGCCTTAGAGAGGGTCAATGAAAGGAGAAGGCTCTGCTGAGTGTGGCTGTAGTCATGATGAAGGTACATTGACCTGTAGGGTAATTATGCAGGCAAAGAGGAAGATGCTAACAACCCATACTCCTGGGCACAAAAATGCTCCAAGAGCAAAATTATGTTTTTTATTCCAACAAATTATATGGGAAAAAAATTTGGTAGTAACAAACTAAACCCACACAACATAATGTAGTTATATTTCTTAAATCAGAAATTTTTAGACTGCCGCAACATAATTGTGTGTTCCTGTTATTCAGAGCCATTCATTCCAATAAAATCAGTAATGTCCTGCAAGTGTTGGTTCTAGACATTTGCTTATTTTATTAAAGTTATGGTCTCCACAAGACAAATGAGAATGATGAACTTAAGTTAATTCTGAGCTGGAAGCTGAGGTAGCGATGCAGAAAAAAATGTTTTTTTAGCCTTGAAAAAATTACTATTCCTCTTTTTATAATAGACTGTTATTCTTTAAGGAAACTCTAGTTTAAATATTTGTCAGTTTCAAGACTTAGCATGTTGATTTTGGTGTCAATGAAATTTAGACGATAAGGGAAAGAAAACAGGTTTTACAAACAGTTCGATGACCTGCTCGTGTAGGTACTATGTTTATCAGGGCCACACCAACAAGAGGACATTTTACATTCAGATAATATCAAAAAGGATTAGGGGGAAAAACAGAATCAGCTCTCTAGGATCAGAAAAGAATTCATACAAATTTAATCTAAACAAATTAAATTTAAAAATCAATTTATTAGATATTTAAGTTAATGAGAAATCCCACATCCTTCCTTTTTACCCTTCTCTACCATACATCAGTTTGGAGCTTTCACCCACTTGAGTGCATTTGGGAATTTGAATTACAGCATGAGAAATGCTGGTCTTGACAGGATGTGCCCAAGACCTAAGAGCCACTTGAGCTTTATTTACATTTATTCTAGATTGATCATCAGCCTCACAGCTCGAGTTTTTACTATAGTATACACTCTTGACAATGGCTTATTTGGCCACTTTGAAAAATAGTGTCGCCATTTATCTCTAACAAGTCTGTTCTGGGATTCAGATGCCTGAGAAAATGTGCTTCCTCTGTGGGAAGAGACACAACAGCAAAATTATCAGAGTAGGCATTGGAATACTCCATATTAATTTGTTATAATTTATTTCTGCGATGATATGTTAAATATTTATCACTAACTGTGTTATGTTAAGCAAAAGGAAATATATGCAAAATTCTGACCCTCAAAGGACCTATTGAGAAAACTTTCTGGATCATTCCCTAACCCAGAACTTTCAGCTCTAGGAGTGTTAACTACTGGGTTTTGCACTATGTTCCGATATAAGGAACAAAATATTTGGGGTTTCCGCTCCAACCACTTGATATGGGCAAGGTTTTAATTTTCATTGTTTTCCTCTTCAAATTACCTTGTAAATTTCTCAAAAATAAGAATTATCCAATGTAATATAATTCCTTTATATCCCACTGCCATATCCCAAACACAACATGTGCACATGCGCACACACGCATACTCCTCAATAGTGATTGTTATGATGAACTGCTCAGTGTAAATGTAAAATGATTTCTCATTAACTTGGCCTTCAAGTTTCCACACTTTTTTGATGCCTAACTTCTTTTATTAGGAATGTCAAATTTAAACATCAATTTTTTGCAGACTGTCAATTTTCTGTCTAATAAATATCAGTTCAATAAAGATAAGATCTTTCTTAACACTTTTTATTTCTAAATTACAGGTGTCATACAGTATTCTATTAGTTTCAGGTGTATAGCATAGTAATTAGACATTCATATAACTTATGATGTGATCACCTCAATAAATCTAGTACCCATCTGACACTGTACATAGTTATTACAATATTATCGACTATATTCCTTATGCTATACTTTACATCTCCATGACTATTTTGTAACTACCAATTTGTACTCCTTAATCTATTCCCCCTTTTTTACCCACCTCACCAACCCCACTCCCATCTGGTAACCCTCAAAATGTTCTCTATATCTATGATTTTTTTTTTGTCTATTTGATTATTTTGTTCTTTAGGTTCCACATGTAACTGAAATCATATGACATTTGTCTTTGTCTATTTTGGCTTACTCCACTCAGCACAAACCCTCTAGCTTAATCCATGTTGTTGCATATGTAGATTCCATTTTTTAATTAATTAATTAATTAATTAATTTATTTATTTATTTATTTTTATTTATTTTTATGGCTGAGTGATATTTCACTGTGTATATGTACCTCCTCTTCTTTATCTGTTCATCTATTGATGGATACCCAGGTTACCCCCATATCTTAGCTATTGTAAATAATGCTGCTATGAACATATGGATGCACAAGTCCCTTTGAAGTAGTATTTTGTTTTGGGGGGGATAAATACCCCAAAATGGGATCACTGGGTCTTTCTTTGTCTCTTGTTATAGCCTTTGTTTTAAAGTCTATTTTGTCTGAATATAAGTATTGCTATCCCAGATTTTTTTTTCATTTCCATTTTCATGAAATATCTTTTTCCATCCCTTTACTTTCAGTCTCTGTGTGTCTTTTGATCTGAAGTGAGTCTCTTGTAGGCAGCATATGTAAGTGTTTTGTTTTCTTATCCATTAAGCCACCTTTTATGCCATCTTGACCAGAATCCAATATAAAATTTCTAAATTAGTAATTATTGAAAGAGATTAAACAGTTACTCTTTCTCCACAATGAGAGGCTCTTACACTCGGCAACAACACTTAGCTTTGTAAAAGGGAGAATCTTCTTATGTGCTTTCCCTGTCCTTCATCCCACCTCCCCCTGAACTTCTTTACACAATGTAAAATAGTCAGTAAACATAGGCACATAGTTAAGATAGAGCAAGGACCATGTTGGTATACTCATGCTCTTTTTTCATCATAGAAGAATTTTACACAATTAAATGTATATATATTTATTGTATACCTTATATATCAGTTTTTAGAACTACCATTACAAAA
This sequence comes from Pteropus medius, assembly GCF_902729225.1. Lineage (NCBI taxonomy): Eukaryota > Metazoa > Chordata > Mammalia > Chiroptera > Pteropodidae > Pteropus > Pteropus medius. The sequence goes on from NW_024346062.1 coordinate 15,493,837, forward strand.
TACTACTGACTAGATGACAAAACAGGGGTCCCCAACCCCCAGGTCGCAGACTGGTCTCAGTCCGTGGCCTGATAGGAACCGGGCTACACAGCAGGAAGTGAGCAGCAGTCAAGCAAGTGAAGCTTCATCTGTATTTTCATCCACTCCCCAGCGCTAGCATCACCACCTCAGCTCTACCTCAGACCATCAGGCATTAGATTCTCATAGGGCACCGGTCCCTGGTGCCAAAAAGGTTGGAGACTGCTGACTTAAACCAAAGAAATTTATTTTATCACAGTCTGCAGGCTGGAAGTCCAAGATCAAAGAACTGATAGGGTTGGTTTCCTCTGAGCCCTCTTTTCTCTGCCTTATGGGTAACTGTCTTCTGGCTGACCGAACATGGTCCTTCTTCTGTGCACACGTATTCCTGGTGCCTTTCTGTGTGTCTTGGTCTCCTCTTTTTTTAAGGATACTGGGCATGTTGAATTAGGGCCAACCTTACACAAAAAAATCTCATTTTAACCTACTTACGTCTATTTGGAGTCATATTCTGAAGTACTGGGGTTAGGTACTTCCACATATGAATTTTTAGAGACACAGTTCAGTCCATAGCATCATACTAGCAGCTATTCAAAGGATGTAAAGATGAGACAGTCCCTGGTTTCAATGACCAGAGCATACACTCTAGCAGTGAGATAAATCAATAAACATAATATTAGTGAAAATATTAGTACAATAAAATAAAATATGCAACATATTAAGGTTCAAAAAAGGGATTATACTAATTTGGAAGTGTCAGGAAAGGGTTTATGGAGCAGGTGGCATTTGAAGATGAGCCTTGAGGAATCCTGGGGAATGGGAAATGAAGGCAGGACATTAATTAAATGCTTTATGAGGTTTTAATATTTAACATATTCTTTAGGTTGATAGTTTTGTTCACATTTTTAAAAAAAGAACATCAATATTAGATCATTTAGTTATGTAAGACATGAAACAATTTTAAAATAAAATGTCAGGATCTACCTTATTCTAATTTCTCTGATATGAAGGGTTGAGAAAGAAGAAAGAATACTGTAAAGAAAGCCCAAAATAAGTTTATCAAAGTATTTCAAAAGCTATTTAACATGAAAAAAACTATAAATATAACCCACTCAATAATATATTTTTTAAATCTCATGATTGCTATAAATAGAGACTGACAAAATTATTTAATAATTCAACTTTATTTTTTATTAAATTTATTCTTGGTAAAATAGAAAGAAATTTAATATAATAAGAGAAATATATTAAAAATATGTAGCAAAAAAAATATGTAGCAAAAAAATATGTAGTCCGAATATTGAAACTTTGGAAGCAGTCTCATTAAAATCTAGAAAAAGATGAGTTTCTATTCAGCTTTTTCCTGGATATACTGGCCAAAGCAGTTATTCAAGAACAAGAAATAAAAGGTATAAACATTGGAGAGAAAGATAAGATTGATGTAGTTAGTATTTAAAAAAATGTTATTAGAGGAAAATAGAGATATGGAAAAGAGAAGGAACACAGAGGTGTATTCAGCTGTTTTTTTAGGATTTTGGTTCATAGGTTGGCTGGTGGGGTGTTTTTTTTGGTTTTTGGTGGTTTTTTTTTTTGTAGTTTTGCATCATTTCTGACATATATACTGAATACATTTGTATATTAAACATTACAAAATAATCTTAAGTATACAAAATAGGAATTTTTATTCCAACAACAAACTAGTGCTTAAAAGAATTTTTCTAAAATGATCTCCATAAAATGCCCATTTATGTGATGTGATCAAAATTTGGGATTATGTATACATAAGAGTTTTAATGATGTCTTTTCCAACACTTAGTTCTCTTAAAAACACAATTGCTAAGTAAAAATAAGCTACTAAAATAATTTATGTATAAACTATTTCATACATAATAGAATGTGTATACTCTTAATCACATTGGATCTCTCAACCTATTTTTTTTTCCTCTTCTATCTTGGTCTAGGAAGAATTTCTAAACTTGCTACCCATTCTTAGGGCCATGTGAAGTGGGCTACTAGAAAGAAAGCACCATAGCAAAATCTTTCCTCTGGATTTTCTGCCCAAATAAGTATGTTCTGTGTGCCTAAGTGGTATGGGATCACCAGAAATGAAGCTTTCATTTAGGATTTAGAAAGACATAGTTACCAAGTCTGCTGAGGAATAAAAGGGACTCAAGTAACAGCCCTTCCTGTGCTTTTCTTCTGTCACTTGGAGATGCCACTTTCTGCAACTTGTACTTATTAAGAACTTTTTATTTACCAGGCAATGATCTGGCATACATTATAAAATAATGTACCATATCTAGAAGGACAAACAAACAACAATTACGTATTAAAGTAGGATGAGTGCTGGAATAGAAATGCTAAGGAAACATAGTAAAGAAGCAACTTTTCTCTAACTGAAAGAGTTAGAAGAAAAATACTTAGACTATTAAGGAGATGTTGACTGTAAGGATTTTATACATGCTTGTAGTTAGTAGAATAATGCCCCTCAAATCTGTCCACACCCTAATCTCTGTGAATAATTTATATTACATGACAACGGACATTAGGGATGCTGATGGAATTAGTATTGTTAATCAACTGATCTTAATAATAATAAAGAAATTACCGTGAATTATCCAGGTGGGCCCAATGTAATCACAAAAGTCCTTTAAGTGTGAAAGAGGGAGGCAAAAAAGTCAGTCGGAATGATAACAACATGAGAGAGACTCAACCAGCTGTTGATGACTTTGAAGATAAAAGGAGGCTATGTGCCAAGGACTGTGGGCAGTCTCTAAATCCTAGAAAGTCAAGAAATGGATTCTCCTCTAGAACTCAGGCTTGATTTTAGCCCAGTGATACCCATTTGGACTTCTGAATTGTCTGAACTGTAAGATAATACAAATGTATTGTTTTAAGCCACTAACTCTGTGGTAATTTGTTACAGCAGTCATATAAACTAATAAAATAACCCTTATCAGGTTAAAGTTTGGTTGATTCCTAGCTTTCTGATAGTTTTTATCATGTTGAATTATTAAAATGTATTTCTTTATCTAGTAATATAACTATATTGCTTTCCTTTTTAGCCTTTAAATGGTGAATTATACTGACAGCTTTCTGAATATTGAACTAGCCTTGCATTCCCAGTAAAAACCATGCTTGGTCGTAGTGATTATATATATATATATATATATATATATATATATATATATATATATATATATATATATATTTGATTTATTAATATTTTGTTCCAAGACATTTGCACTTATGTTTATGGGAGCTATTCACATGTAGTTTCTTTCCTTATAAGATCTTCTATTTTAATATCAGGAGAATTAGGTGGAATGAGAAATATAAAAGATTTTATAGAATCGATAGAATTCCCCCCATAAAAATCTATGCCTGAGTTTTTCTGAGTACTCATATAGTTGCTTTTGGTATTGTGTCTGTAGATTTTAGTTTTAATTAGTTTAACTAATTTAGATATGCTGTAGTAGGCTTTCTCAATATTTGCTGGTACTAGAAGACTATGTGTAGCATTTGGTTTGGTTTGAATCATGCTTGATATAATGTGCTTCTACTATCTGGGAATGTGTACCTTTTATTACTTAATGAAAATTTTTTGTCATTATTTTTTCAAATATTGCCCCTCTTCTTCTCATCTTATTATCTCTTTCTGGCTCTCCAGTTAGATATGTTAGAACTTTTTATTCTGTTCTTATCTCTTAGCTACTCTATCAATTTCTATTTTCTTGTACATTTAGATAATTTTTTCATATATATCTTCCACTATGATATTTTCAATTTAATTCTGTCTACTCTGCTGCTAAATTCATCAATTTTTAAAATTTCAATAGTTATATATTTTATTTTATGTATAAAATAAAAGTTAATTTTATTTGTTATCATGATGTTTAATTTTATATGTCAACTTGGCTAAGCTGTGGTTCCATCTTTTGGCCAAAAGTCATCTAGATGTTGCTATAAAAGCATTTTGTAAATATGATTAGCATTTACAACCAATTGATTGTTTGTAAAGCAGATTACCCTTGATAATTGGTTGGACCTCATCCAGTTAGTTGAAGGTCTTAAGAATAAAACCAGGTTTCTTGAAGAAGAAGAAGGAATTCTACCTGAAGACTGTAATATAGAAATCCTGCTTGAGTTTCCAGCCTGCCAGCTTGTTCTATAATTTACAAACTCACAAGCCTCCAATTCCTTAAAATAAATGTAGATAGGTAGATTATTCAGTTGATGATAGGTAAATAGATAAATGACAGATAGATCTCTCTCTATATATATATGAATAGATAGGTATATAAGATATATAGATATATACAGATATATATCTATATAGATATATAAGATTATGTGTGTGTATAGTTAGATAGATAGATTCTATTGGGTCTATTTCTCCAGAGAACCCTAAATGATATAGTTATCAAATATCTGGACATTTCTATAGTTTCTTATTAATTACTATTTTTGTCTCATTTTTATTTTGGTAAACAATTCCAATACGGAAATTTAGAATTGTGTCCTGATACTTGAAATTTTTTAATCTTAGGAAATTCAAATATGTTGTTTATTGTTTTGTTGACTCTATTCCACGGTGATTTGGTTCCCTGTGTATAGGATGATCTTTAATTGTGAGCTCATATTTGATTTTTGCCAGCGCATTACCCATATAATAAAATTTAATAAATAATAAATATAATAAATATAATAAATATTCTGTTATATAATAAAATTATATGGGTAATGTGCTGACAAAAATTGACAGTGTTTTTTCCTTGGCAGGATTTGCATTTGCTTCTGCTGGGAACGAGGCAATGTTACCAAACTAAGTACATTTCTGCCCACTTTCTTGTCAGGTAGCCTTCAAGTCTCATATTCATCTATCCCTACTTTGTGTTACTAGCTCAGAACCTAATTTGGGGACCACTGAGTTGACACTGGTACCTTACTTCAGACAATTGTACTTTTTTTTTTTTTACGTATGTTGAGGTTGGGTTGTTTTTATACACACTTCATGCAATATCTAAACATTTTGTAGTAAGAAAGTCTCCTTGTGCTATCTGGTCTGACATATTGCCCTGAGCACATTTCCAGTGCTGAAGATTTTCTTAATGAAATTATAAAGATAATTAACATAATTAGGTAGTCATGGAAATAAAATATAATTTTATGGTAATTGAAAAACCATGCTTTAAAGTGTCCTTTCACTACATTTAATTATTTTTGATTAATGCTCTGAACTTTGTTTCTAATAGAATGTCAGAGAAATCTGGACTTGGGTATAAAATGGAAGGTGGCTGAACAAAATCTATCTTTAGAATTCTATAAATTCAACCTCAGGTGATTTAATATCTCAAATAGCAATGTTGAGGGTTATATTTATCACTTGGAGACTTACAGAGCCAAAAAGTCTGCTTGAAATATTTTTATACTTGAGGAATCTTATTTTTGGTGGCAGGGGGTGAGGAACCGAGATTGAGAGGACCATCAGTCAGAAGAGAAAACAATTTCTCTTATGTATGAATCACAGACTCATGGAAACTGAAGTTTGAAAATGGCCCAGTAAGTCATCTGATCCATCTCTTTGTCAAAAAAGAATTACTTCCTCAGGAATTTAAAAGAAAGAACCTTATTCCATCAATTTTTTAAAACTTCCCTCAGGACTATCATTCTCCTTTTAAACTAACTACCCTAGTTATATTAAGATTTGCTTATCATAAGAATCCTTTCAAAATGCCAGGAGTTAGAATGGTAATTTTCTGTGAAAATGTTTGGAATGACATATAAATCAAGAATAAATATTCTGTTATATAATACTTAGAAACTTTAAATCAGCTGATATTGTGAAACATCTCATACATCCCAAATAAAAGAATTAGTAGCAAGTGACCTAAGTAGAGATTGCTTCAGATAATAAATATATCACTCAAATTTTGTCTAAGAATCAATAAGACATATTTGAAACTTATAATATACACTATAGCTTAACTTCACAATACCCACAAGTGAGTATAAATGCTGTCTTTCCAGGCCATAGCCAAAATAGTAGTTCAGCAGCTCACATCCTCCTACAATTTAACTGGACTCCCTGTTTCTGTAGAAACCACTATTCATATTTAGTGTTTACATGACCCTGTAAAACCTAGATCCAATATTGTCATGTGACAGTTCAAAAACTTTTGATGGCTCCAGTTCCCTACTAGTAAAATTTAGTTAATTCAGCTTAGAATGCATCTTCTCCCCAATTTTCCAGTTTAATTTTTTATACATCAGTGACCCACCCCCCTTTTCTATGGTTTGCATGTCTCAGTCCACCTGCTATTTCCTAAACATATCCTCTATTTTTCGGACCCTTTGTCTGTGCCTGGATGTTTGCCAGTTGCTCCCTTCCCCCCAAGTCTATAAGCAACTGTTGGAGTTTTAAATAGTCCCTAAATTTCATTTCAGCTCATACCTTCTTTGAAAATCTTCTCAGAGTCTTCTAGTTAAAAAAATCAATCTTTCCTTTATATCCTTCACAAATACGAATTTCTTCCTATATTATACCATTTAGCATAGTATTGTATTTGAATTATAAAGTGTTAACCTACTAACACATGTTCTTGGGTTATAAGGATCACATGATAGTTGCCTTTTGTTTCTTTTTTAGAACTACATTGTATAAATTTATTAATTGTCAACTTATTGCTACATTGAGGTAACTGTTCATTTGACACAGGGGTTTGAACATACATAAAAAATACAGTGTATGAATAATAAATATATAGTTTCTGGAGTAAGAAATGGAGATTGGAATCTTTGTTTAGCCACACAATAAATAGCCTTGGACAATTTATTTTACCTTTCTTAGCAAAAGTTTCCTTATCAATAAAATGAATTTATAATTATATCTGACTCATAAGGTTTTGTGAAGATTATATGACATAATGCTATGTAAAAGACTTAGCATAGGACCTTACATAGTAAATGCCCAATAAATATTAACTGTTATTATCATTATTACCATTTTTACAATTTCACATGGTCGCTATTTAAAATCAATCACTACAAAACCAAAAATCAAAATCAAATATTGAATCGAATATAAATATCACAGGTATTTGATAGAGTTTGAAGATCTCTATAGGTGTCATAGACAACCAAATCTATAACATGTAACATAAAATTTTAAGCATTTAAGTTTATGCTGATGGAAACTGTATATGGCAACCAACAGAACGTTCTGCAATGAAGCATACAATTGACATACAGTTCACCTCAACCCACTCCAGCCCTGTTATATGCAAGCATTCTTTTTTTTTCCTTTTTGTACAAAACAGTATTTAAACAAATATAACTTGGGCAACTGCATAGAGTTCAGTTTCAGACCGCTAGAACCAGTGTATTTGGGAGGAAAAAATGTACATGTATACATCTCCATCCTAACTATACTTTCTCCAGGGAAATATTGCTTTGTTACATAAAAGCTTTGTAAAAGTTTTACAATATATGGAACTTCAAATTTATTATTCTAACATTACAAGCAACTAAGCCCTGTTTTGGGATTTACTACACAGGAATACCTCCCCCCAAAATCCATGTCATTTTGTTTCGCCTATCGTTACCCAATAAAAATCCCAGCCTAGTCTTCAGGGTCCTACCTAAATATCTCTCCACAGTAAATCTTTCTACAACTTCCTCTAATTCCCTCCTATGAACCTTCCCTGGTACAAAATAAAACTAGAACTACAATAAAGATAAGAATTAAAAATCTGTAGAAATTTACCTCATCTAATAATTCTGAATGCCTTAACATTGTGAACAATATATTTTTCAACTTTCCTCCATTTGATACGTAACCAGTCATTGACTCATAGGAAGTCCTCAATATGTATTTGCTGAATTAAAAAAAATGATAGCAACTATAGAATCAAAGAAGATTTTGTGATAGAAAGTTCTAATTAGGAAGAAATCAGGAAAAACATTTTTTTTTCCCTCTTATTTCTCTCTCCCCCTCTCTCTCTCTCTCTCTCACCAATCTCTCTATCACACACACACACACAATTAGATTTGTCCAGGCTTTCCCAACTGTCTTTATTGAATAATTTTATTCTCCTTCTAGTGGAGTTATTATTGCAAAGGACAATTCACCAAGCCTGAACTATAAACTGAACACAAGCTCCTTACACGCAGGTACATTAGTCTTTAAATATCTGTAAATATAATTGAAAGATCCTGTGCTCAGTATAGGCTCTCCACTTAACTCTCCTGGCCTTTTCCTCCTGGTACACCTAAGATCAAATTGGAACTTTTCAAAAGAAACATTTCTAGGTAGCTAAGGATACCACAAACACAGTGACAGAGGGAGAAAGAAAGGAAAATTTTGATGTTCCACTCTTAACCAATTGAAAATTTTAGCCTCAGAGCTCTATCATTTCAACCTAGTGGCATTTGGAAAATGAAGAATATGTTTCTGCCTTGGTAGCAGTCCACAAGCTATAAAGGATATGAAAGAAGCTCCCCACCGACAAGCAACCCAAATTAGAAAGCGGAGATGGCTGTGTGCTAACATTAGTTTAAAAAAAAAAATGATAAAACAAAAACATGCATGGTATAAGAAAAAACATGCCATCCAACTTCAAAGATGTAAATTAGTTCTTTTGAAGAAACACAGATAGTTGAGGCTATAAATTACAGTGTCAAATTAGATAGACATCTTCAATATAGTTTAGTCCTAAAATCATGCAGGGTTCTTTTAGACTCAATACTGAGAGAGATTGTATCACTTGTGGCATAGAACAGAGAGATGTGATGTGATATTTTTCATATGAATGATGGGCCTGCACCTGGAATAAAGCATTCAATTTCGTGCTTGTAGGTGCCCAAAAGATATATATAAATTAAAAGGACTTCGGAGAAGAGGAAGAAAAAGCAATTAGTGAAATGAAAAATTGGATTGATGAGCTGAAGACAAAAGCTGCTACTAAGCAAAAATTTTGAGGGAGAATGTCTTCGGGGCAATTCTGACACTGGAAAGTTCTAATCTTTGGATAAATTCAACTTTGGGGCAAATTAATCTGTAGTATTTAAAACATATACTAAAGTAGTGAGAAAATTATGAGTAAGCACATTATCAGTGAACACTTCCAACTTCAAATTAATGGGCATCAAATGCTACTCAAAGTCTGGCAAGATAAATACAATGTCACCATCCCCCACAAATGCAGAACCTCAGATCCCAATCCAGGGCTCCTGAGCAGGGATCTGCATTTTAACAAGATTTCCAGGTCATTTAAGTACGCACATTAAAACTTGAAAAGCTCTGGTAACATACCAAAGAACAAGTTTCAGTTAGGGCTAAGTTTAAATTTTCACTTTGCCACTTACTAGCTGTGTGACCGTGAGCAAGTCACTTAATCTCTACGTACTTGAAATTCTTCATCTGTAAAAGAGACATAATAATATCAACATTTGAGCATTATATTGAAGATTGTTGAAATAATACATATAAAATGTTGATCAGAGTAATAAAGGACCTATAAATGGTAGTACATATAAAAGATACAATGTTTGATTATCTCTGAGGGAGAGAAAATGAAAAATGAAAGAAAAAGAAAGAAGGAAAAGGAAAGAGTAAAGAAATAGTAAAAAATTATGTTCTGAAAATCAGTGAGAGTATTTTTCATATTTCACTCATGAATTTCAGTCTCTCCACCCTGGGTTGCATTTTTGCTTTTTTACCAACCCTTTCCTGCTCTCTCTTTGGAACAAATATTTTTTTGTTGTTCTTTTTCTGTTATTCTCACATTCTCCAATTGTGTATCACCTCTGAGACTTCCCAAAAAGGAGTGATAGAAGTCCTGCTTAAACCTTTGGGTGGGGAAGTTGGGAAATCATTGCATTTATTCCCCATCTGCAGTTGTATTTACTGTAGCTCTGAATGTCTTGAATATGCATGCAGTGCCTGTGTCCCAACCGCATTGTACAAACTCCAAAGGAAAGATGAGCAATGGCAGTCAGAAGACGTTTACTCCTGGAAATTCTGGATGAGAAAATTCCAGTCCATTTTACTACTTGCTGTGGGGTTCAGAACTAGGCTAAAGAGTTGATAATAAGGATGTTAAAGAAAAATTTATTCTGACACTGGATAAAGTAGAAAGGAAAACTTTATTCAGAACTATTGTGGTAGATGTTGAGACTATTGCAATAGGGAGAAGAGATCAGCTTAATCCCAAATACAGCAAAGACAGCTGGATATTTGAGCAATGAGCAGAATGAAGGCGTCAATGGATGGAAAATTACTAAGAGGAGGCATCAAGATTAGGGGCATTCTTGTTAATGACAGGTCAGGGTAATCAGGTATCAAGAATGGTGGGAGGAGAAATTTGATTGTATATCAAGAGGAGAATTCTCTCTCAAGTGACTTAGTAGTATTCCTGCTAAACTGGGCTCTTCAGGTGAAGGGTAACAGAATATACCACCCCAAAATATTTCATAAGGATTATTTTGAGCTGAAGGCAATTGAAAAGAAGCAGAGAAAAGAAAAGCTCTCTCTGTTCTTCCTCTGTTTTCCTAAAAGCAAGATATAAATTTGTTAAAGATGTCCTCCCTCCCCTCTCTACCAGAAAGGACAGAAATCAATCACCGTCTCAACCCTAGACTTACATCACCCCAGAGATGGCACCAGAGAAACCTATATAACAAACTTTACTAACTAGCCCTTATCTTGTATTAGCTCCTCCATACATCATTTACCTGCTCACAGTTTACCTTCCTAGAAGCTCAAAGTTCTTTTCCTGTATCTCGCCACTTCTCTACAACATTATTAGTCTTTGCTAAAATGCGATGTAAGCTTAAGTTCTAACCACCCCTTTGAATTACTCATCATTGAGCACTCCCACATGTGTGCATGATGCACATGTTAGTAATCATCTGTTGAAGTTGTGTCTCAAGGACCAAGCCCAAGAAAAGGGCTCAGAAGAACCTGAATAAAATTTAGTCAAGAAAAGAGACTTTGTCAGGGTCAGCATCCAAAGTACACACACACACACACGTAGAACCTATATGAAAATACAACTCTCTAAACTGTCATCAGGCAAACTCTATTTCCTAAGGCATCTTTACCATAAATATAGGGTAATTTTGAGCCTAGTATTAGATGTAGAGTTTTCTATTAAATGAAGGAAGAAGGTACAAAGCTATATTACTTGTCTTTTCTTGAAGTCCGCCCTCCTTACCTTGTTTCTTTTGACTGTCCCTTTTCTTGACAAGTGTATCTTATATACTAAGAGAAGCCAAGAACTATTTCACAATGGGGGGATGTGTCTCTCACTCTCTCTTCTTAGAAACTTTAACAAAAAACTAAGTGAAGATTTTCAGGATTTAGTGAGCTAGAAGAAGTGCTGTGCCCATGAAAAAGAGCCAGATTAACTTAAAATTCATGATTTTTGGACCCATCAGAGACTTGAGTTCATAGAGTAAATCAATGGCCCAATCTGAGAACAGATTGGTATCTTCGAGGATAGAGGAGACATGAGCATTTGCTTCCATGGATTAGATACAACCCCCAACCAGATGCTGGTGAGGAGAGCTGGTAAAGGCTGAGTTATGGGTTGGTGGGACGGTGTGAAGCCCAGAGAAAAAAACTAGGGGAGATAGCATGCTCTCATAGGCTTTCTTCCATGAACCCCAACAGATGCTCACGGAAAAGATCCAGGAAGGTTTCAGAGTACGTTCACTGTAGAACTGACGTGGAGGAAGGAAACAGCAACCAACCTTGAGAGAAGGGAAAAACTCTCGCCCTTAGGACACCGGAAAAAAACTCAGGTCAGCTTGAGGACGAAAAGAGAGAAAAAAGAAAAACTGAGCAATGAAGAGGATTATGCACTGAGATGAAGGAGGAGAAGAAAAGACTACAACCCTGGGACTTAGGAGTCAATGTCTGTCTAAGACTGAGGCTTAATGAAAACATGAGAATGCCCTGCCACAATGCCTTCTGCTAGCAGACTAGCACACATCAAATTACAAGAAAAAGCAGACTATTACAGGGAGAGGACAGAAGCGGAACACAAGCACGCAAAGAGATCTTTTCTGAGGAAAAGCTTTAAGCGGCAACCTGAAGAGCAGCACACAGACAGGACAGTGCTATGGCATACAAATTCCCGTGCCAAGCACAAAGCGTGACTGCAGGAATTTGAAGCTCATGGTCCACTGAGGGTACGCATAGTAGCAACAAACACATCATAACTGCTAACTGGATTAACTCAAATAGAAACCATATATGAGGTATATTTTCAGAATATAATAAAATTAACATAGAAATTAACAAAGATTTTATTAAAAATCTCCAAATATTTGAAAATTGAACAACATAAATCAAAGAAGAAATCTCAAAGAAAATATAAAAATAATTTGAAATGAATGAATATGAAAATTCAACATGTCAAAATATGAGTTTTGCAGCAAAAGCAAAGCTTAGAGGAAAATTTATAGCATTAAATGCTCGTATCGAAAAGAGGAAAGGACTTAAAGCAGTAATCTCAGTTTCTGCCTTAGGAAACTAGAGGAAGAAAAGCAAACTAAATCTAAAGCAAGCAGAAGAAAAAGAAATGATAAAGAGCAGAAGTAGATGAATTTGAAAACAGAAAAGTAATAAGGAAAATCAGTAAAACCAAAAACTGGTTCTTTGAAAACTTAAATAAAATTGGTAAGCTTCTGGCAAGACTAACTAAGGGAGGAGAAAAAAAAATAAGAGAAAATGCAATCTACTAATATCAGGAGTATCAGGAACAATTCTATGCCCATAAGTTCAAAAACATATAAAATAGATTAATTCCTCAAAAGACACAGACTAGCAAAACTTACTCAAGAAGAAATAGATAACTAGCTGAAATAGTGCCTTACCAAGTAAAGAAATTGAATTTCTTTAAGAAATTATTTTATTGGTGAATTCTATTTATTTCTATATGGGAAGAAATAAAACCAAGTTCATGCAGTTACCTTCCAGAAAATAGAAAACAATACACCGCTCAGGTCATGTTATATGGCCGACATTATTCTAGTACCAAAACCAGACAAAAGATTTATAAAGAAAGTACTGAAAAAATATCTCGTGAACATAGACACAAGAATCCTCAACAAAACATTAACTATTTAAATATAGCAACATATGAAAAGGATAATCAATCTTGACCAAGTAGGATTCATCCCAGGAAGGCAAACTGGTTCAACGTTTGAAAATCTACCAGTGTACTCACCAAATTAACAAATTAAAATCTCAACAATATTTTTTTGTAGATATTCACAAGCTGCTTCTAAAATTTCTATGAAAGGCAAAGGAACTAAGATATGATTTCGAAGCAAATGGACAAAGCTGGAGGACTCATACTACCTTTTCCAAAGATTTACTAAATGCTACAGTATTCAAGATGTGGAATCAATTAAAGGATAAATAGATCAAGTGAAACAATATAAAACACAGAAATACATTCCCTCTAATACAGTAAAATAAATTTGCCAAAGGTGCAAAGGCAAATCAAGAGATTAACAAATAAATTATGCAATTATGTAGAAGTTATCTTAGGTGTAAAGGAAAGGAGTATTAAAATCTAGTGTCCAGTGATAAGAGATGATGAAGAGGCATGGAAACCTTAGCGTAAATATCACAAGAAAACTGGCTTGGTGGGGAGAAGAGAAAGACAAAAGAAAAAAATCTTTCATTACACGTGATTTGTAGACCTTGAGCTATGCCTTATTGCTTTCTGATTCATAGCTCCATCCTCCAAAATTTTCTGTCTCTGTGTGTTATATCTGTTTCCTTCACTAGATACTGGGTTCTCTGAATCAGAAATTACATCTTTTTCACACTGGTTCCAATATAGCCCTATCCCAGGGCCTTGCAAATAACAGATACATAAGTAATTATATCGTATCGTAAGTAATTGGCATTTCGATTTTATTTAGACTTTGCTAATGGTTCAGGTTTGCTTGTATGCCTGGCCTGTTTCGAAGTCAGGAAATCCCTAAGCATCTATTTCTTCTCTTCCTCAGCTTCTTCTAAGTGTCTTTGCTCAGCACTTGAATATTTTGGTGACAGTTCCAGGGTAACTGTTTGGGACATGGTAGCAAAGGCAAGGGCTGATAGATGAAACAGTACTTTAGTGAAGAACAAATCAGTCTTAATCTCATTTCGAGCAGGTAGAAGCTTCCAGTTTATCACCTCCAGCTCACCTCCTCCTGAGTTTTCCTCAGAGAAAGCTTCAGCTTCTCTTTCATCTCTTCTGAAGAAGTCTTTTCCGTTGGCCACAGATGGGATTTTGTCTAAAATAAAATGATTTTGTATTTGTTTCTGTCTACTGTTCACCGTGAACTGCTGCAGGGAAGCCTTAGCAAACTCGGCTCTCTATAAGAGAGAGCCTGAGCTGCTTCTCTTGATTTTAATAGTCTATGAGAGTATTTCTTTCCTTTTCCTTCTCGTGTGAGAGATTTTAGGTAATCAGATTTCAGTTCTGGAGCTAAACCAGCTGTTATTCAGGCAAACTTTGAAGAGATGTGCAGCACAACTCCGGCTGTTTCTAGGCTGTGGAGACCTAGAGATTCTAGTTAACTAAACCCCTACGGGTATCAGAGAAAGACCCTCAAAAGCAGCAGCATTCACTAAGCAGATGGTAATTTTTGTTTGTTTTTTTTTTCCTGCCTTACAATGTTGACCTCTCTCGTTCTTCTTTTAAACTAAGTTTAGTAATTGTCATTGAAGAGTTAAGTGGATAAATCAGAAGAGCAAAGTAGGAGAGACTAAATTTATAGGAAAAAAAATAAGCTTGGGCGCAGGGCTGGCAAATCCTCTTTCAGACTGAAGACAAATAGTATAGACAAAATGAAAGTAAAAGAGTGATCTAAAATCAAAGAAAATGGAAGTTCTTTGTCCCAAAGGTTACCATCCTGAGGTCACTTTTTACTGTGGCCATACACAAATAAAGAATGCCTGGCCAGGAAAAGTAAAATAAAAGAGGACAGGACTTAATTCTCTGTAATTCTATGCATTCTCGTTTTACCCTTCCATCTCAGCATAAGACAAAACAATCCTTCTTTAGGATGAGTTCCTTTTATTTACTTCCCCAGTTAGAGCTATGTACACCATAATATGGTCATTTCCTCTCAGGGTAAATGCTTCTATTTTACAGATTCCCAGAAAATCTATAACTCAACCCAGCACATTAACTTTTCTGAGAAGCAGAAGTGCCCTGAGCTTTACAAAGTACAAAAGTGAAAAGGACCCTCCTGGGAGGTTACTGTGTGCTCACTCTCAGCCAACGCAAGTTGATTGCTCAGCAATAGAAGGCCACAGGAGGAACACGCTGGAAATAGGCTTCTGCTCCACCTAGTCCAATTGCCACCATATATGACCCCACCCCATGAAGACAACATTTTATAAAAAAAAAAAAAGTGTTATGCCAGTAACTCATCTTTGCTTTCATGTCACTAGTCTTACCAATTTAGCAAAGAAGCATAGAAAATATTTAGAGATTAATAATCAGATTTAATATCTATGGTGGCAGCCAAAGTCACTATTAACTAGAGGAAAAATGCAAATCACCTGACCTATCCACCTGTAACAATATTCTAGAACTGTGAAACTTCGTATTTTACCAAATTGCATACAGAAATGATGGAAATAAAGGTTACTTGGTTGAAAAATAATTTATAAGGAAAGTATGGAACAAACCCCCCCACCCCAAAAGGAAATTAATCAGATTATTTTCTCACCTTCAAGTGATTGTCACAGATGTTTTCACAAGTCTCAAGACATCTGCTGTTCATCAATTTTAGCAAATACACAGTGTCCCTATAAAACCAAAGTAATTACTCTTATATTTATAATCTGGAGGTTTCCTACTTGTTTTTGTACTTTGCTTCTATAACTTATACTCCTCAAGGAATTAGTTACTCTAAGCAGCTTTTATTCTGAGGTAGTAGAGATCCCTTAATTCAAGGCATCAAATATGAGCAAAAGAAGCCAGAGGATAATCTATTTGTATTAAACACTACTTTGTCTGCTTTTTTGGTTTTGGTTTTTTTAATCTGATATTTATTTTCCTAAAACAAATTAAGCATTTGGCAATTAACGTGGACTGCATAATCATTCATTACAGAAAGCAATTTTAGGACCAAAAATTGTTTGTTAAATCAAACCTCAATTTATTAGCTGTCATTTTAACAAAACTATTTAGGATGGCTCTTTATAACAATTTCATCTTTGGAATTGCTTAATACTTAGATATGAAAGAACACTTTTTAGCAGAAGACATTTTAGTTATAAACAATTAAATTCACAGATACTAGAAATTATATATGTAGATACCTAAGTTTAAAAACCAAAAGTATTACATAGGTACATTAAAACATCTGAAACCAAAAAATAAAGTTTAACTTATAAACCAATACAGGATTTGATAAAGGGATATAAATTAAAAAAGAGAAATCTTTACCTTTTTATTTTATGATTTAAGTAAAAGAAAAAAATAATAAGAAACAAGTCTATGTGTTGATATGTAAATCTAATTGCAAATGTGTTTCTCTATTGTTTAAATCACCCGTGTTGAATGAGTGCTTTTGTTTTCTCTGTTCCTGTGGGATATATCAGGTTAAATGTCAACTCTGGCCTCAAAATGTCCCCTTAAAATCCTGTCTCTCTTTCCTCCAAAAGCAGGTGCATGAAATAAACCAGCAGGCAGTCAAAGTTGAAATTACATTTGTGTGTCCTAAATCATGACATTCAGTCTTGAAAAGAAAGAAGAAAGCACAGATGTCTTTTCACCAAAGGACCTATCTCTGTGGAAAAAAAGGGGGCGGGGGGAGACAGGAAACCACAGAGACACACCACATTCCTGTTCGTTCCAACTGAGCACTTCCACAGACCTTCTTTGTATCAGACAGAATGGAGACCAGACTCACAAGTGTCCAGGCCAAGATTAGTGCTGCACATTCTCAGCAATTTTGTGTTCACCCTGCTCTCCTTAAATGACCAAAATATTAACATGATTTTATATTTGATCATTAAGAATCCTATTTCCTGAGTAAGCAAGGAAAGCTTTAGGATATTAAGAGAGAGAGAGGGAGAGCCTGCTGAGACGTGCATGTGGGCCCCTTCTGGACCATCCCTTGGCTACAATGACCAGTACTGCAGTCCTTCCATACAAATAAGCTCAGCAATCTCCCTAGAATGAACATTTGAGTAACTTCTAAAGGGAGCTATTTAGAGACCTAGAAAAGTAATTCAAACACTAAGATTAAATTGTATTGTGCACCTGCATTTTCTTTCGTCCTCAAATGTAAAATCTAGAATATTTCCCAAATTATGCTCCTGGTTTGTGTTTTATTTTAGTTATTTTATGTTTTGAATACATATTTCTAGCTTTTTGAAAAGTGTAGGAAAATGAAAACAAAACAAAACAAAATAAAAATAAAATTCAGAGATAACCCTTCTTTTGTATGAATGTAATATAGAAGGAAAAGCTCCACCCCTACCTCGATTCTACCCCCAAGGTTATGATTATTAACATTTGGTTCTTAGCTTTCCAGACTTTTATTTCTTGCTTGTAAGGATATGTGTGTGCATGCATATACATGTATACACACACATTAATAAATAGCATACTCATATACACTTTACAGATTTGACCATACTATATCTGAAATTTGCACTTTAAATTCATTAACAAAATATCCTAAACATATGTACATTTACCTCATTTAACAGTTACATCTTATCATATAGTGATTTTACACATTATATTGCTTGCTCGGTTCCAAATTTTGCTATTACAAATGTGTGTTTTGGGACAGATAATCTTTGTGCATAGTTGCATATTACTCTAGGATCAAATCCAAGAATGACAAAAAATTGCTGTGTCAAAGGGTTTGTGACTTTTCAATTTTCATGAGAGCTTCCTAATTGTCCTCAATCACTGCCAGCAGGAGTGTGTGAGGGTACCTTCTTTTCCTCCATGCTTGTAACTAGATATACCGCTCTTTACAATTTATACTATAACTGATAGAGGAGATAGAATTTTGTCTTGGTTCATTTGGATAGCTTTTCCTTTAACTTAATGAAATTTAACATTTAATTATATATTGAGTAGCCTTTTATATTCTTTTCTGTGAATTGCCTGTTCAAATTTCGCATCTTTTTTCTTGCTAAAGATGTAAATATTTTCTGAGTCTGTTCTGTGTCTTTTAAATTTATTTAAGGTATATTTCGTCATTCAGAAAAAATTTAATTCAATGCCTTTAAGCATATAAATTTTCTGAGTTTGCAGTTTTATATCTTATTTAGGAAGACTTTCCTTAATAAAAGAGTATAAAATATTCCTCTGTATTTTCTATATTTTTTTTTAAAGTTTGGGTCTTTTATTCATCAGTTCATCTGTTCAATGTGTGTAATGAGTTAGGCATCTAAATCTACTTTATTTCAAATTACTTACTACAGTGGGTTTTGGAGAATGAGAAACATTTGCTAGGAAAAGTGCCTTACCATTATTTTTCACTTTTGAATTCAATCTCTATTCCACACTTTGGTGTCCCACCTCCACACACACACACACACACACACACACACACACCACCACCACCAATACCACAATTCCCTGTAGATTAGTTCAAAATCAATTTTTAAAATGCTTCTATCAAATGAGGATGAATTGATATACTTTAATGTTGTCCATTCAGATTGGTAGATTTCTCTGTTAACTACATTTTTATTTTATGACTATCAATTATAATTTTTCTTTACATAGGTCAGATATGTTAATAAGAGATATTAGCATGTACAAGAGGCTTTCTCATGATATTATCAGAAATGGGAAAGGTAGCTTGGAGACTCAAAAATGAAAATTGTATAGAAAAGATTAGGTGGTATGTCTATAGCATTGACTATCAACCCCATGATTTTTTAAAAGTATGACTCCCAAGAGTTTCCTGTAATAATCAGGTAGAAAATGCAACTACTTAGTGCTAAAGAAAGAAAGGAAAAATTACAGGGAGTAAGTTACAGCCATGTGAGTTAATAAAGCTCTTAGCCAATTTTTATTGATAGTCGCTTTCAGTTTTTAAGTGACAACCCACATCGAGTCCTGTTGTCCCTCACATACATCCAGTGGCAGTCCACATGGACAAAACAACCTGGCTTGTATAGTCTCATGCCACAAACTCAGAACCACCTGCAGATACTTCCATTCATTTCATCCCGCTGCTCCCTGGTTCCAGCTTCTACACAGAGCACCAGTAATAACTGATTTTTCAAACAACTGGTGCAGATGTGAACTTCTAATTGCTTACCACAGTGCTTCAGGCATTTAGCTTTCTGTTTCCAAGTTGAAAGAATGAAGAAAGGTTTGGGTACAGAAGGATATACCCAGCATTACAGAAGCAAGCAGAACACAATAATGCCTTAGAGGCCAGTGGGTTTGCCGAGTAGCAATACCCTCCGGATCCC
This sequence comes from Pteropus medius, assembly GCF_902729225.1. Classification (NCBI taxonomy): domain Eukaryota; kingdom Metazoa; phylum Chordata; class Mammalia; order Chiroptera; family Pteropodidae; genus Pteropus; species Pteropus medius. Next base: position 15,513,326 of record NW_024346062.1, read on the forward strand.
TGAAAAAATCCTCTGTTCACATAACTAATTCCCATACACAACAGATTTACCTATTTTGTGTGATTTTGACAAAAGTTTTCACAAGGGATTATATTAAATATCATTCTAAGAAGGAAGATGTGCTTTAAATTATCTAGTATTTTCTCCTCCACTAAACCTTGTAAGGCAGACATTGTTGAAGTCACCATAGCAGATTGTTTCATTCAATGCCATCTCATGATTTTTTTAAATATCTAAAAAATTATAAACATTTGCAAATATAAAAATCTTATATTAGCTTTTCTTAAAAAATCTTATATTGTTTTATATTGTTAGTTAAAAGAGACAAACTATGGTATATCCAAAAAGTGGAATATTATTTAATGATTAAAAGAAATGAGCTGCCAAGTCATACGAATGCATATTACTAAGGGAAAGAAGCCAATATGAAAAGGCTGCATACTATATGATTCCAACTGTATAACATTCCGGAAAAGGCAAAACTATAGAGACAGTGAAAAGATCAGTGGTTGCCACGACTGCTGGGATGAAAGGAAGGATTAATAGATAATACACATGAGATTTTTAGGTCAGTGAAACAGTTCTTCATGATACTGTAATGGTGGATAAAGGACATTATGGGTTTGTCAAAGCACATAGAACATACAACACAAAGAGTGAACTCCTAGGTAAACTATGAACTTTAGTTAATAACAATCTATAAATACTAGCTCTTCATTTATAACAAATATACCACGCTGATGCAAAATGTTAATAATAAGGGGAACTGCTTAAGAGTGTGTGTGTGAGGGGGGGTCGTGGTAGAGGGAGGTAATATAGGAACTCTGTGCTTTTGCCCAATTTTTCTGTATATCTAAAACTGCCATAAAAATTAAATTCTATTACTCTAAAAAATGCAAAAAAAAATTAAAACAATTTAAAGGTGAAATGCTGCATTCCCTCAAGCACATTTGTTCACTAGAATTTATGATAAATTCATAGCTATATTTAGTATTTGCCACTTGAATAGACCGATGACCTGTTTTCTACCAAGTTTTCTACAGTAATTTATTACATTCCCTTTTTGGTGCTATTTTAAAACAAAGTAATGCAGAAAATAATTTTGTCTGAATCAGTTTACAAAATTGGCTAAAGTTTGGGAAGATATGAAGGGACAGGAACAGGGAAGAGATTGTGCTTCTGAAGAGAGTGCTTTGGGTTGTGCTTAGGTTGTTTCTCATTTTATGGTCTTCAGACTTATTGGCATAAGCTGCGTTCCATTTATATTATAAATTCTAAACTGGGTTGTCCAGTTTAAAATCTACTAGATGCAGCCAAAACACTCAGGCAGATTGCGTACTGGCAATCTCTTTGCCTCTCAAGGGTGAGTGCTGAAATCTGGATGGTAATGACTGGTCTCAAGCACATCTGAACTGGTGTCAGGAAAAGGGATCGGAATCCCAGAATGCATCTTTATATAAATAAACATCACAGTAGATGTGAGCCAGGGATAAGATACCAGGAGATGAAATACAGCATAGGTTGCATTTCATTTCAGAGAGCTGTCAAGCTGGGGATTGAGTCTATGCAGTACTGAGATGTATGTTCTCCAAAATGTCTCCTGCTCTAAACCACTCAAAAATAATGAGGAGAATCTTCTTCCCATACATTCCTGCAAGCAGCAGAGCTCAAAAGGCATGGCTGGTTTTAAAAATAGATTTTCACATTCACGCAGATTCTAAATGGCAATATACTATATTCCACAGGCTTTTATCTTTGTAGCATTACCCTGTGTACAATTTCTTAGCTGGGGTAACAAAACAGACAATATATATATTTTTTAATTAAAAAAGAAAACTACTATTTTTCTTTGCCGAAAATCAATTTTTAATTTAACTTCTATAGTATTTTACTCTCTTATCTAAGCTTATTTTAAAATATAAAATGGCTTTGCAAATGTTAGAATTGTACTATCTCAGCATTTGGGACATGTGCTTCTAGGGAATGAGAATTAAGATGACCAGATATTGTCTTCATTATAATAGCAATGATACTTCTATTTCTGTCCATTAACTTGAGGAAACTTTCCATTGAGTTGTAATTTCTTTTTCTTTTTAATTATATATGCACTAATTTATTCAGGATTCTACAGAGCTCGAAATATTCATTTTTTCCAAAATTTACTATCATAACTCTTCTCTAGTCCTCCATGTAGTATATTTATATATATGCATGTGTATATATATATATATGTTTATAGAACATGATTTTATTAATTAAAATATGTTATTTATTATTTATAATTGTACATAAATATCATGTACACACTATATATATTAAATTATTACAAATTAGAAAGCATTACAATAGTTAATGCTTTAATTTAGTTACCTTTTATTCTAGTCCCGGAAGATAGTATGATTAAAAAAATACATAACCATCTTTTAAATGGATTTATGGTAGCGGTAACAAAGAAAACCTTTAAAACACCAAAAGTAGTAATGATATATTTTGTTTTACATGTTTATGTTTATATGTATACATACATATAATCACATACACACTTTACATGCAACATAAATAACAATCTTGGGTATACTTCAGTTTCAGTTCTTGATTTTATTTTATAAGCACATCACAAAAAAAAAAAATGACTGAATCTATTATGGAAGATTGCCCAGTTATTCTAAGTTGTTCAAGACATAATCCCCTAAAGCTATACTGTTTACTTATTAATATAATGACTGTAGTCAATTTGCAAAGAATTATGCATTTACAAATATCCCTGTTTCCTGTAGTTTCGGTTTTCCACCCTTATTAACATTATTGTATATATAGTTTTCATATAAAATATTTTTCAATAAAGGAGTTTTAATGGAACAAGAGGAAACATTACATCTTTATTAGTGTAATCTTATGTTGAATTTCAAGTTAGCACAAATGAGTCTCATTTATGATACTGTTATTCCTCACATGAAATATTCTATTAATATTATTCATGACAAGTTCTCTGATAGGATTGTGATTTCAGGTTAGCTCTTCTTTTTTTTAATAAAAATTCCAGAATCAATCCAGAAATAGGTGCTACAGAAAAATATTAGGCCCAATGTACTCTGTAACAATCATATCCAAAAAGATTAACCCATACTTGAAGGGGCACTTGGATTTTTTTCAGTTATATCCAGGGTGCCCTTAATTCCTCTTTACATCCTAAACAAATTGAGTTTTTTAAAAATCCCAGTCGTGAAAAAACAAAATCTCAGACTCTTGATGTTGTCACAGATGGCAGGGGTTAGTCTGAATCTCACCAGTTCCCTCCTAACCAGAGTTTCTCATCCATGGCACCGTTGACATTTTGAGCCGGATCACTGCATGTTGCGGGGGGGACGTCCTCTGCATTGTATGATGTTTAGCAGCATCCCTGGCCTCCACCCACGTAATGACAGTAGCATCCTCCAACAGCGTGACAACCAAAAAGGTCTCAAGACATCGCAGCCTTTACCCTGTGGGGCAAAATCCCCCAAGTTGAGAAATATTGCTCTAAACCTTCCCCAGCACTTTTAATCCAGAATCTGCTTGAACACATCTAGTGATAGGGAAATTGCTATAATGCGAGCATTCTAATTAAGCATTTGTAACTTTGAGCTACATTCGAATCAAGGTGACAGACATATTGTTCGGATCACTGCCCTTGTTTATTCAACATCCTCTACTTCCACCTAGAAACAAACCACTCTTCTTTCAAGACCCATATCAAAAGTAGGATATTTATGAAGCCCTTCCTGACCTTTCCTCAAATGTAAAAGTGACCTTTCTCTCCTATGCATCTCTCTTTCTTCCTACCTTATTCTTCCCTCATTCACTCCTTTTTTCTTTTCACTTATTTAAAAAAATTAATAAACTGCTATTTACCAAGCACTCTTCTAAGTTGTAGAGTTATAATATTAAATAAAACAGACAAAAAAAATTCTTCCTTCAAAGAATTTATATTCTGTAATGAAAGTGGAAAATGATAATTATTAAGATAATGATAAATTCTAAGAAAAAATAAAATAGAAAGTGAGATAATTGAAACTTTGTAGAGAATCATAGAGGTCTCACTGAGAGGCGCTCTTTTGAGAAGACAGAGAAGAGGTGTGGGGTGAGTCACACAATGATCTAACAGAAAAATATTCCAGCCTGAGGGAAGCACATATATAACTAGAAGACTGCACTGTGTTTCATCCTTTACACACATAGGGGAGACAAAGCGGTTCGTTTTGGTTATCTACACATTGCCTGGAATATACTCAGTGCTTAATATATTTTTTTTCAATGAATGCAGACATTTTAAATTACATATTCCAATATAAGTATCCTAACTGCAAGAGTTGAAAGGTTTTACTCAATTCAGACTTCTTTAATTTGGGATTGTATGAAAATGTCTTAACACATGATCTGGAATTCTTACAGAATTCTTTAGCTATCCAGCTATGTATCTCTCTAAGTATGTATCCACTACCATCTATATATCTCTATATCTATTTAACTAAAGCAGATGTGCATATAGCAAATCAAAATGGCACACAGACTCTTGGATATCTATCCAGTGCAACACAGTAGGATTCTGGTATTAAGTTCAAGGTTTTTTTGGTTTTTGTTTTTTCCACTGAAAACTAATGAGAATTCTCAATCACCTGTTACCATGTGTGGTCTTTCTTCAGGCCCAAGTTTCTCTTCCTCCTGGACTGCTCAGTTCTGCTGAGACACTCTGAATCTTACTACCTGGAGCACAGGTTGGCCTGATGTGAACTGTTTCTTCTTTGTATTAAGGGATTTATAACTATTTGTGAAAAATCCTCAGCCTCTTCATCTGTGACTAGTTCACTCTAGGGATTGGTAGTCTTTCTGGGTTGATTCACTCTCTATGTGCTCATCACAAAATCGTGTTTCCTCCGAGACTGGCTTTTCTGTCTCTCTTTGTGATCTTGAAAGAGACTCTCTCACTCTGCTTTCAGCGCTCTGTCGTGGGTGTCACTGTTGTCCATCCTCCTGTCTCATGACAATGTGAGGGGTCTCATGCCCTATGCCTTCTAGTCAGAAAGAGGAGGCTCCTTGTTAATGATTGAGACGAAGGCAGTAACTCCAATATGCATCCAGTGCAACACAATATCCATCCTTCTCTGCTATAGCGACCCAGGGGTTTGTATTACCAGTGAGTTAGAATCCCAGCAGGAAACTGATGCCACACAGCCTGGAACAATTTGCAATGACTCTAATAAAGGAAAAATTTGCAAACATGTGGTCAGAGACTAAGGGAACCACAAAGAGGAGTGTAGTAGCAATGGGCTGATAACATGGGCCTGAAGGAGGAAGAGGAGACTGCAGTTACTAAATCTTGGAGAGGGCTGACTGACAGGGGCTATAGCCTTTAGTCACACAGCCAGCCAGTGGTAATGACTATAGGGAGGAAGCCGGGAGAATATATAGCCCTCACTCTTTATCCCTCCCTTCCTCCTGTCTTCGCTCTAAGATTGGCGAAGCCCATTTGTATAGTCCAGAGAGACTGCAGCCCCTGGAGCGCAGCAGTACAGACACGGATGGACTGTGAGCAGTAAATGAAAGATATTCAGTACATGTTGTTGAAGCATTTCAATCTCATTATCCTTTGGTTAATTCACATCTCAAGATGGATGTTCCCAATTCAAAATACTCATAAAATAATATTATAAACTATTAAAACTAACTAAGATCTTAGTTATCAATCATTTAGTCAGTAAAAAAACCCAAAATATGAAGAAATTAAATGCTTGTCCATTATACAGTGCCAGATCTGAGACAAGAAACCAGACCTCCTAACCTGCAATCCAATGAGAAATGTTTTCATTTGAAAGGAAAACATCTCTAAATAGCAAATACAGTTTAGGCTTTCTTGTAATGTATGAAGTGTGTGTATGTGTGTGTATGATTAGATGTATAGATGATAAGTAGGTAGGTAGGTAGGTAGGTAGATATAGAGGTAAATAAATATACTGTGAGATAATAGATATTTACCAAAGTTAGAGTGGTCAGAAAGCATAGATAACATGTCAGTAGGTGCCACTGAAATACAGAGGCAGAATTTCAAAAGTTTAGTCCAGTTCCATTTAATTCACCATAGGCATTGGACCTGACAATATCATATAATGACTTCAGGAAATAGAGATATTTTTCTTTGTTCATATCTTTGAATATCTTTATACTTCAAATTTAATTCATGCTTCTAATAATTCCTCTCTTTGTAACATTTAAAACAGTAGTATTATCACATCTATTTATCTACCTCAAATATAGTAAATTTCCCATCATCAAATGTATTTAGCTATATGCTGGGTGACCATCAGAAGATATGTTGAAGAAGAAATTTCAGAATCACAAAGGTTTCTTATCAGAAAGGCAATTTGTGATATTTTCCAAACGCGAGATACTCTAATTCTAGCTATAATTTCACAAGATCTACCCTTTCTTACTGCTGTAGGCTTAGCTCACTTTGCTATATTTTACATTGGAATTAGCAATGCCTAAAATAGAGCCCTGAAATTGCTTATTTCTTGGTTCACAAGTTAACATTGTGTTCACTTGTGAAGTGATAATATATGTTATTCCTTCAAGAAATGTTTTATATTCCTTTACTAATAAGTCTTAATTAGTTTACTCAATATTCACTACCATAAATAGAATCGAGTAATAATGTGTTTTTGTTTGATTCAAATCCAAGTTAAATTCTCTAAGAAGCTCCCAATTAATCAAATGACAATTCAGCACTTCCATAAAACTTTTACTATCTAGAAGTAGGTCTTCAACCTCCATTGTCTCTGCTTGTTGAAAGGTGCAACCTTTTTTTCCACACAGTTTCCTTATTCGATAACTTGTCAAAGTTAATGGTGCCGTGACTAGCCCTAAAAGTGAAAATAAGGCATCATGTAAAATTGAAGCTTGATTTTATAAAAGAAGCTATGAAATCACATTTTGGACTCAGAATAGGACCATTCACTCTGTAAATATTTGTGGAGTGTCTATCTTGCCCCCAGGAACTCTTCCAGCGTAGGCGATGCATCTGTGAACACAACAGGCGAAAAGCATTCCCTCGATGAGTCTGGATTTTAGTGTGTGCGGGGGTGGGGTAAGAAAATACACAAGATAATTTTTAAAATTTATTATGTGTTTATACAGTAATAATAAGTAATGAAGAAGACTATAAAGCAGAAAAAGGAGGATAAGAGGTGTGTGTGTGTGTGTGTGTGTGTGTGTATGTGTGTGTGTGTTTCTTTGTATATGTGTATGCATGTTCATGTTTAGGGAATGCCAAATTTTAATTAGGCTGGCCAGGAGAGATCTCACCAGAAGAGCAACTTTTGAGTAAAGACTATTTAAGTGAAGGAGGTAGCCCTACAGATATCTACGGGAAGAGTTGTTAAAACATGTGGAAGACTGTGTGAAGCCCCTAAGACAGGCCTGTGCGGCTGGAGCACAGGAAGTAAGGGAGTGTGATAGGATCATGTAAGGTTTTATAAGTCAGGATATGAACGTTTGCTTTTACACAAAGTGAGATAAGCCAGTGGGGACTTTTGAATGGAGGAAAGACATGATCTAGCTTATCTTTCCACAGAATCACTCCAGCTGCTCTAATGAGAATAGAATAAAGGGGTACGAAATGGAAGAATACTAGTTAGTAGATACAGTAATGACTCGTGGGGAGGATAACGGTACTTGGATCAGGAGGATGGCAGTGGAGGTGATGAGAAGTGATTGAATTATTCCAGACATATTTTGAAAGCGCTGCTGACAGATCCAATGTAAAGGATGAGAACTAGAGAAAGTTCAAAGATGACGCCAAGATTTTTGACCTGAGCAAGTATAAGGATTGGAGTTGCCATTAACTGAGAATACATAGGGGCCTAAAACTTAATTTTGTTGATATTGAGTTGGCAAGTCTCAAGATCCCACCAAACTCTGAATAACTCCAAATACATGTCACCATGTTATATGTTTTAATTTATTAAAAAGTTGCATATAAACAATGGGTAGTACATATTCAACAAAAGAGGGAGGATTTGTAATGAAGCAATATGACTAGTTATTTTTAACCTCTAAATGTAATTCTGAACATTGCCACTTAGGCAGACTAAAACATGTCATTAAAATTAGCTATTTTATGTCCAATTATTTCCCCACCGATTAGACATTTTCTACTGCCTGTTTCTCAGCATACCATAACTATACCTAGCAACTATTAACAAAATATACTTCACTGAATCTTTGCATGTGCTCTAGATCATATTGTGCAAGA
>NW_024346062.1:16227260-16262338 GCF_902729225.1 Pteropus medius
TAATGTGTGTGTGTTTTGTATTTATCTGGAGGACATTTACTTATTCTTTTTTTTTCTTTAGCAAGATAATTATGCATTTTGTGCCTCCCAAAATTTTAGTCAAGTCTCCAAACATAGGCTTATATTTTTCTCAACTCATCGCATCTGGTTTTCAAGCTATCTTCTTATCAAATGACCTAGTGAAGTAATGCATATTTCAATTGCTCATTTTACTAAAATTATTTTCTGGGGGTATCTAAAATGACTAGCTTGTTGAAAGAGTTTACACTAATCTTTAAATTATCTAAAGATTCTATCTAGAAAAACATTCCCTCATCTATTGTTATGGAGTCTTGAAGAAATGGTAAGATTACATTTAAAACTTATTAGGCTTAGGCATCTTTAAATGGAAGAAAAATATCCAGGAGCTGAGAAGCATTCTCTGTAACAAAATAAAACAGGTTTGCTTAGAATGCTGTGGCTAACTATTTTGTCTTCGCCATGAATGTGGTTAAAATAAATCTTAGCAATAAGATAATATGTTGAGAGTAATGGAGGAGGCTCTGAGAAATATGGATTAATTAAGGATGCAGGAATAATTTTAAGGCACAGAACAGAAACGTTATATGCTCTATTTTATGTGAATAGTGAGAAAGATTTAAAGTCAAAATGTTAACTATATAATATCATGTTACATATTAGAAGTGTCTAATTAAAGCTAATCTTATGTTTATATATCATATTGCATTAATTAGCTTGGGGCCATAACAATGTATTCAAATAAAAAATTTTGTTTTATCTTAGTTATCTTTGTTATTCCTTTATTCCTTTTCTTTATCTTTGTCCTCAAAATGAATTGTTAAATTGATTGCTTTACTTATATCCCAAGAGGAAAATGTTTAGTATGATAGAATTTGACTTATGAAATTTGATTGTCCTTGGGATATTCAGTTTGAATCCTGAGAAATTATGTAAGAAACATTCGCATGAATAACTATTAAATACCCTAAGGTATCTGATATAAGGAAAAATGAACTCTAGTATATGCCTTATGGAACTGCTCCTGTCAGCTTAAATAAGACACTCATGCTGCTGCTGCTATACCTAATTCCACAATTTTATTTTTTGATTGTAGTTGTTTTCAGAAAAATTCCATTATGTGATAAAGGGACATCATTGCTACCATGTGACAAAATTCTGCCTTTTTTTTTTTTTTCCAGAAATGAGCATAGATTATGATGAATATTTAGTGCTGTAACATTTCCCAACCTGCTAGGTAAAACAAGAGTCACCAAGTTAATCAACAGTTATGTCCCAGGTACTTTTTTAGGTGCTGAGAATATGGCAGTTTAAAAAAAAAAAAAAAGTTCTATAGAGATAAGGCAGAGAGCTTTCCCAACCCAGGGAAGAAATTCACTTTATATGTGGTGAATCCAATGAGGCTAGACCTCCAAATGCAAAGCTTACCCCCACCCTCCCTAGCCACCCCAAACAACTTAGATTGTTCAAAATTTTTGAAATCCTTCCAGGTTGCTCACATTCCAACAGTCAGTTTTATCCTTCGCCCTCTTTCTCCCAATTATAATAGCATATAAATATTCTCAAACAGCAATTGTCAGATAGAGCTGACTTAATTGAATTCTGGGCCTGAAAATCTATGCTTTACAAAATTGTTTCCTATAATAATGGCCCTTAATCTTCTTAGATATGAGTCTGTCTTTCTGATTTTATTTTGAGAAAACACCTAAAGTAAAATGATACATTGAAAAATGTCAAGGAATAAGGACTTTATTTCTTAGCATAAAAAAAGGAAAACTCTTTGGGGTATAGGGAAATTCTCTGACAGAATGCTGTAGTTGGGAAATAACTTAGGTTGTCAGCCAAAATGATAGTTCTATGTCTTATGAACAGTAATGAGTTTCTTAGCCTGGTTGGGGAAGTCTAGAGGTCAGTGTCATTATGACAAGTTTTAGAAAATGAGAAACAGGAGGCATAGAAAATCTAAATGATATGCCCTAAAACTGTAGGTATGTCACTGGGTCATAGTAGCCGTTAGTAATAATTTCTTAAGCTAACCTTTGAATGCTGTCTCTCTCGGCAAGACGCAGAAGGAAAACGAAATAGCGACTATGGAAATTAAGAGAATGGCAACTGTGTTAAGACAGAAGTAAGGATTTAAGAGTTAGAGATGAAGGAGAAATAAGAAATGTGATGTGTTTAGCAGCATAATTATGGATCTGAAAGTGAGAGTAATTATGGATCTCAAAGCATGCAAAACCTTACTGATGTGTACAATATTGTGCTTTTGTTTAAATATAACTCTCGAAAATGGGTCATCATTTTTATATACAACTAAATACAATGCAAAAATCTGTAGTCAGCATTTTGTCTTCTGCTTTGAATGGATTTGCTTTGACTTTTCTATTTAGTTAAGAACTTCTATGTATCAGTTGAGGTAAAGAACTTTTTTTTTTGGTCTGTGCTCCCACAGAGAAGAAAAATTAAACTACAACTACAAGAATTAGATAAGACAAAAGAAGAACTTCTTGAGAGAAGTGGTGATTAAACACTGAAACTTTCAGTCACCTAAGAAAGGTTGTGAAATCACTGTCTTTGGCCATATTTAAAATCGGGCCAGATCATCATTTATTGTAGGTTAAGGCTAGAAGTTGACTCTGGTGGCCTCTCAAATTCCCTCCCACATCTGTGATTTATAATTAAAATTTTGTTAAATGTACTGTAGCAGAAGGGATTTTAGAAATTTTTGTTGTAGATTATAAATCGAACTGATACTTTTGAAGACAGAAACACTTCCTTTTAATATGACTTTTTCAGATTAGCAATTTTCAAAAATCATATATATAATATACATTTCAGGAAATTTAAATGCAAGTTAATATAATATGCATGACTAAGATACTGGTCTGTAACAGCAATGGTTCTCAGTGACCATCATTTTACATATATCTCAGGAATCTTCCTCTGATGTAGCCATAAAATATATTCAATGAGGTTTTGGGTTAAACTATATGTATAAAGACAGAGTATACATAAAACCATATTACATATGGAACTTTAGCTTATAATAAATACTGAGTGAGAAATCAATAGAAAAAAAGGCAATTATTCAGTAATTGCTTGGAAATTAGAGTAATTGGTTGGAAAAATAGCAAACTATTTTTTTAATAGATTTCACCAAATGTTCTTCCTAGAAAGTTCACACCAATTTACCTTTCCACAGATTGTATGAAAGTATCTTTTTCTTCATATGCTGATCAATACTGGTTATCATCAGTTTAACCCAACTAATAAAACATTTTTGAAGATTTTTTCATGTTTTAAGCCATTCATATTTCCTTCTAAACCCTTGGTGATTTAGTAAAAAGCCTAAGTTTTATCGTTCGTGCTCTCATAATTTGTCCAGAAATGGTCATTTAATCCATATATCAACAAATATCTAGGCAAGATAATATTTAGAAAACTAAGAACATTTAGCGAATGATTATATTTTAGTCTTTCATGGTTTTATTTTCATGAAAACAAAAAGAATAACTGTTGGTTAAATAAATGAATGTGTGAATGAAAGGCTTTGCATTAGCAACCACTCTAGGAAGAGAATGTTCATTCCACACATTTCACAGTTTCACAATTAGGTGTGGTATGTGCATGCATGACGATGGGGGCTGGGCACTTTTCTAAATATATATTGTCAGGGTTTGTTCTTGATTAAGATGTTTCAAATACATAAAAGATGAAAATACTGAGACAAAAGATGAACTTGGACAATTTGGATTTGAGTTACAGAACAAAAAGTGTTTCTTATGACCTTATTTTGATCACCCATATTATAATTCTAAAGAACCAAGGGTAAAAAGATAGATTCCTTTCTGTTCTTGCAACCTGCAGGCCTTATTGAAACATGCTTCCCTTACTACTCCTGAGCTTAGAGAGTGCTAATTAATAATTAGTGTCTGTTCAGAGCCTCAGTGCGCCAGTACTCTAGGGGCCAAGTTCCCTGAAAGATGAAGTGTTGCTTAAACTTTCTCCTATAGTACCAGAAATTAACATGACACCAGGCATAACAAAGGCTGACACGAATTTAAATGCTTTTTCTTTGACTCTCAACTAATAAAAGGTTAATGTTTTGAGATTTTTTTGCTTATCTAGTGAAAAAAATAATTTAATTAAATTGATGAAATGCTAGCTTGTTTTACTTATCTTCTTTACGTTAACAACAGTCCTGTGAAGTAGGTAGATTATCGTCCTCATTTTACAGATGACAAAACTGAGACTCAGAAGATTAATTTGCCTAAGGTTTCCTGCTGAGTAAATATTAGAGCTGTAATTGAATCAAAGTTCTCTTTACACTGAAGTCTATGATCTTAACCACTATAATTTTTTTTCTCATTATTCTATCTAGTATGCAAAAGTCAATTTTCTACAAAAGGTAGTTAATTACGCATAAGCATAATGCTATTTTTTTTGTTAATGAAGCATTTGTGCTGTAAAGTGAATTGTAGATTATGGTAGGAATCTCAGCTGATAGTAATTGTTCCTAAAGGCAGAAAGGTAAAGTGGGAGCTGCTATAATGTGTAGCGCATTACACATTAGTCAGCTGTTTCCTGGGATGGTGAGGGTGACATTGGCCACATTTTGGGGCAACTGGGAGAAAAGGTCTCAACAAGTATCTCCTTTCTTCAATCTCTGTCTGTCCTAACCACCTCTCTTCCTTTGCAAGTCTGATCCTTAGCTTTGGTTTTTAAATGTATTTTAGATTTATTAGAACAGTAATACTAATTATACAGTGTTTTGGTTGCAGAATATTTTGACAAATTTTAATTACAAAATATTGATCAGGGAGAGAAATCTGTAATATAGGGAGAAAACTCATTTAAAAAAATTAGGTTGTTAAATTGAGGGAAAACTGTGCACGTCAAAAAACTCTGCAGGTCAGCCATGACTTGAGGAACTTGAGTGAGATTTTATGGAGTTTTAAAAAGGAGAGTGTGAGAGAGAATTAGGCAAGAGAAGTTAGAGAGAAGAGTAATAGAATTTTTTCTTTTTTTTTCTGAGCTAAGAGTGAAGGCAATGGAGAACCCAGAAGCAATGTAATAAACTTAGTCTTTGCTTAAAGCTGTACTTCTCATAGTTAGCTAGTTAACGCCTTGTGAAGAGGAAACCTACTTTATGGTAATGGTAATATAATTAATAAAACCATCTTCAAATGAAAAGTGCAATAAAAAGTAGGCCATCAATCATCTCATTAATTTTGCTTTCATGAAGGTGTGGGAAGATATGGGGTGCAATTTGAGAAGTTTTGTATCATAGAAAAGAGTACTTCAAAGGGGAGGAATATGAATAAAAGGGGAAAACTTGCACTTGGAACACTTGAGGGTTTAAGATTTACTTGGCTATTTATTTCTGTAGCTAACTTTAGTCAAATCAGTGTCATCACCATGGTCATAGTGAGTAAATATGTGTGTGAGATAACATATAATTGTATTGCCATTGTTTTGTTGGGCCTCCTGGTCACCATCACTGCTTAGAAAGAAACCTAGAATTCTTTGCATTGGAAAAGGCTCATTTTGTTTTTTTCATATCTGTATTAAGATTGCAAACAATGTAAGCTGATGTTAACTGATCATGGGAGGCAGGCCCGTTATTAGACACCTCCCCTTGTGACTCTGCCTTTCTGTTGAATACAGAGCATATCGTTGGCATTTGTATTATAGTTTAATTTATATTATGAAAACGAGCTGGATATTTATAAGGGGAATAAGACTGACCAAATATTTGACAAAATTAGAAAGTAAATTAAATTCTCATTGAGATACTTAAATTGTAAACATGTGCAGGGACCTGTGCAGGGACCTACTCAGGGACCTACTCAGGGACTTTGCACAATTTGTTGTCACTAATGGGCTTTTTTGGGGGCATTCTTTAATGCTTCCTCCTTTCCTGCACAAGATAGGGGATGAATTTTAGTTTCCAAGTCATGATTGTGGCTGCCAGCTTCTTCTCTGTTCTAATGGCTATAATGCACACCAGTTCTCAGGGTAGATTAATTCTGTCCCTCATTGCAGAATAGGACTATCTAAAAGCAAGGTTATTTTATTTACAAAATATATTGCAGTATTTGTTGAGGCTTGGGAGTAAAATCAACCTCTGGCAAGATTAATATTGTGGCTGATTAGTTTGTAAGCACTTGACCTCCATACTCCCAGAGATACCCGTATATCCACAAAAGTAAACAAATAAATGTGCTTGATTTGATTTCTCTACATAAAGAAATTGTGGTGTGTGTGGATAGGAAGTTGGTCTCCTGTTGCTCTTTTAAATGGTAGAAAATATACAAGGCTCTTTATTCATCTCTACTGCAATAGTTTTGTCTCTTCTGTTATCAGCAGGATGAGTTTTAGATATGTAAGTGCTGTTGATCAAAGTGTCAAAAACTTGGTAACAGAGGAGAGAGAGGAAGGGACAGGGGAGATAGGGAGGGAGGTAGAGGGAGAAAGAGAGAGAATGTGTCAGTCAAATGAAAAATGCCTAGTTGGGCATAAAGTTGAAATGGAAGTAAGTAAATATAGGAAAAACAAGAAAACCCTTTTTTCTCCTACTGCCCTATACACTTCTGATAATTACAGTAGTCCACGGTAGACTAAAAAGATAAAAGTCTTTCAGAAAGTTTAGGTCTTTTGGATTGAGGATGAAAAATGGCCTTCGGGGAATACATAAAGTTCTTCAAAGGTTGTTCTGTTCTGAATACCAAACAGGCAAGCAGGACAGATTCACTTCAGAAGTGCTCAGAAAAGGTGATGTCTGCAGCTGCCAACATCCATCTGGGAAGACAGCGCTTACTAATGAATGATTCATCTCAACTAATGCTGCCTATAATATTTTTCTTCCTTGAGTTGGGGTTGAGAGAGGTGAAGATACCAAAATTCAAATACATAAATTTCAACAATTTAATTGTTGCCTTGCTATTATGCAGGCCTATGTTCAGAACCAAGGCCTGTTCATTAATCCTTTCCAACCTGGATTTCGGTATTGCTACCTTCTATATTTTAAAATGCCTCACAGACATCCAAGAGTTTTATTATCACTATATATGGATTGAATTCTCTAGGACATAACCTGCTTTAAATGAAGTCACTTGGGGTTGAAAAATAAACTATTTATTATTATAACTCATTTTCCCTTAGTGTTTTATTTTCTACGTTTGTCTCATTTTACTTTATACTTATTTATTTCACTTGTAGCAATTACACAGTATGCCTTTTGCCTGAGCATACACTAATATACCATTTAAATAAATTTCTAGGTCAATATTATTTTAAATCCCTAAGCTACTGAACACACAGCCCAACTAAAGTTGTTTAAGGAATTTGTGGGAAATAGTGACAATGAAGTTTATACTATTCTTCACTTCTTCAGTTATTTAACTATTTGAAATACTAAGAGTAGCACCTGCCATCTCTTGAGTAATACTATGCAAATTGGTAATGCTTTTGGTGCTTTTGTGTTTATTTTGTAAATAAAAATAATTTTTTGAGTAAAAATTAATTACATGAGAAGACATTGTATCCTTATTTCCTAGTTAACCGAATTGTTAAGGCTGTGGTTTAAGGCTAGAAATAAGCAAATCTTTGTAGGTGAATACCAGGTCATTTGGGTTTATATATAAAAATCCTCATTCGCTAAGGAACTAGATTCTCCTCTTCTCGAATGTGCATTAATTTGGTAGAACCTCACAGATTCTTAAATCTGGAAAATGGATGAGGAATCTGACTACACAGTAATAATACTAGTTTATAAAAAGTTAACATGCTAATATTTATATACTCAGAATAATTTGGAGGCAGTATACTTCCTTCAGTGTTACTGTTGATATTGACAAGCTATTCTCTATCATCATCATCATCATGATCATCATCCATATTAAATTCTGTTTAAAAATTGTCTTTGAACCAGAACATGTGCCACACAAGAAAATTACTCTTAATGTATTGTAGGTATACTGGTTTTTTTTTTTTTTTAACTCTAGATGATTAATGCCATACTTCTTCCTGAGGTTTGCTTCCAAATGATTTGGCTATTTTAAAATATTACATTTACTTTCAGAGTGAAGCCACTGAAAAGTTAGAAGAGTAATTCCTCATGGATAGCATACCAAGTAATCCACTGGGAAGAACCCAGTGCTGATCTAGGATACTGAGTTTTTGTAAGTCTCATTACTAAAGATTCACAATTCAGAATTATTTTTCTAGTACAAATTTATTTTGCTAAAAACTAAGTTTCCAAAGTTTTTGATTATTGAAATGCCAAATTCGAGTGAAGTAATATCTCTAAATAAATATACAAACAACCTCTTATTTAAAAAATAGAATAAAATACCTTTTTATCTGTTATTTTACTTCCTTTATATCCTCCCTTTAGAATCTCAGGAGAAAATGTCTGGGTGATAGTGACACTGAGGTGGGTATAGGGCCTCATAGAGCCCCCAAGGCCTTAAGTACTTCATAAAGACAGGATAGTATCTCATTCACATTTAATTTCACACAAAAAGTACTAAGGTGTAACTTGTGTAAGAGATGGAATTCTGATTTCCTCGAGGTAACAATTTCAATAAAAATATATTAAAATTTCAAATTATTTTAAGCTTTTTCTTATATATTTGATGCTTCTGGTTTGCCGTTACTGTTTGTTTGTTTGTTTCTGTTTGGTCATCCAGCTCTTTAGGAGAGGGGTTTTGACAAGGGTCACCTGAACCGTGGGGTGAATGCTCAAAAAATCACGCACTACCCAGAAACAATGTAAATACAATGAACCTGAGAGGAAAATAAATATTCTTTTAGAAGTGAAAGAGAACAAAATGTCTTAAAAGGCATTTATTTTTGAAGCATCTTTCGAGGTTTTTAAGTAATATTGAATGGTTGCCAGTATGTAACTGAATCATAAAAAATATATTGTGAAATGGTTTGTCTTTGCTCAAAAGAATATCATAGTTGATCTGGAACTCTATGCAAATATTTAAATAAAAGATTCGTAAAATGAAAAGATGCAATTGCTCATTTCCTAGAAAAAAATTACCAAAAGATTCAATTTTAGCATGATAAATGGCCAAAAGAATTTTGAGCATATGTTAGAGTTGTGCTTCTGGACACTTATTGTACTTGGAAATGTTCGAGAAATCTGTCCTCAACATGCTGGTTCCAGAAGAAAAGATAATTAAACATCTTAACCTATTGTAAATAGTGCTGCAGCGAAGGTAGGAGTGCATATATCTTTTCGAATTAGTGTTCGTGTTTATTTGGATAAATACTCAGAAGTGATTTCCTCCCCCCACCCCGCCCTGCCTTTTTTTAAAGGCTGAGTAATACTGCATTGTATGTATTTGTCATATTTTCTTTATCAGTTCATCCACAGGTTTTTTTTTCATATCTTGGCTATTGCAAATAAGGCTGCAATGAATGTGGGAGTGCATATATCTCTTGGAGATTATGATTTTAGTTGTTTTGGATATTTACTCAGAAATGAGATCGCTGGATCATATGGTAGCTCTATTTTCAATTTTTTGAGAAATTGCCATACTGTATTCCATAGTGGCTGCACCAATTTATATTCCTACCAATAGTACACAAGATTTTAATTTCTCCACATCATCACCAACGCTTATCTTCTTTTTTTTTTAATAGCCATACTAACATGTATGAGATAATATTTCTTTCTTTCTTTTTTTTCTAGCATCTTTTCATAATACATGTGAGCTAATTGTGTGTCATCTTTGGAGAAATTCAAGTCCTTTGCCCATTTTTAATGGGACTATTCGATTTTTTGCTGTTGAGTTGTAGGAGTTTCTTATATATTTTAGATAGTAATATAAGACATATGGTTTGGAAATATTTTCTTCTATTCTGTAGGTTGTCCTTTCACACTGTTGATTATTTCCTTTGTTATGCAGAGATTTTTAGTTTGATACAGTTCCCCTTGTCTATATCTTTTGCTTTTGTTGCCTGAGCTTATTGTCAAGCTCAATGTCATGAAGCTTTTCCTCTGTGTTTTTTTCTCTCTAAGATTGTTATAGTTTCAAGTCTTATGTTTAAATATTTAATTAATTTTGAGTTGATTTTTGTGCACGTTATAAGGTAATGGTCCCATTTTATTCTTTTGCATATGGATATTGAGTTTTCCCAACAGCAATTGTTGGAAAGACTGTCCTTTCCTCATTGCATATTCTCGGTATCCTGGTTCAAGATCAGTTCACAATATATACTTGCATTGTTTTCTGGGTAACCTATTCTGTTCCATTGGTCTATATGCTTGCTTCTATGCCCATCTCATACTGTCTTAATAATTGTAACTTATTGTTTTGTTTTACTATTGTACTAACACTGTAGCTATGATTCACAAAAATGTCAAAATTACTCAAAGTAATAATCAAATCAAAAGAAATAACAGTGGTACTCTAAATATTACAACTAAGAATAACAGTTATAGTAAAAATAATGAACAGAGTACATTGCAAATACAGATGTAAGTCTTTTTTGTTAGGAGATTCATGTGTAATGTGAAATATCCAGTTTATTATTTTTGCAAAAAGGACCATAAAGAAGGAAAATATCAAGTAATTAACAAAATTAATTCTTGTATTTAGGTTTTGATAGCTTGTAGTCTACTTCTCCAAAGTCATAAGAGCACTGTATAAAATATTGTTAAAAAATAGTCTTATGAGCTATTAAAACTTAGCATCAGAGAAAGCATAGTGAATTTTATGGTAAACCCATTAACATGCCTTCTAGAACAAATGTAAAATATTGCTTTTCTGTTTTGGACCTAAGCTGTTCTTCAAAATTTCACTCTTTGTGTAAACACAGTTATAAGGTATGCTATTTTCAAGAAGAGTGTAAATAGAATAGTCACTAATAAATAAGATGACATTTTGTTCAGAGAGAAAGCAGAATGAACTTCTGGTTAATAAGATAGTATATATTTATGTAATTATTACATGTTTCCTAATTAGATATTTCACAATAAGTTGCACAAAATTGGTAATGTACAGAATGTGGTTTTATTCTTCGCATGTAAAGAAAAGGACTTTGGGACCCTAAGTTCTCTTTTCATGCTAAAGGAAAAGAGTATAGTAAATTTTGTGTAGACTTGAAAAAAATTACAATTAGGATTAATATTGATGGATCCAACTACGTAATTAGTAAGAAAGTGTACTGCTACAAAAAATTATATTGCCAAACAAAACTGTTTTTTTCATGGAATGTAGTCACCAAGAATGAGGGTTATGGTTTATTTTCGGGAATGTATTTCTAGCCTACCAACTTAAAAAACAGTCATGTTCAGTTTTGGTAATCCAAATGCCTGAATGCCTTTTTCTTATAAACATCTATATTTCTCTATTGTTACAAAATAGAGAAAAAGATGTGATAAAAACAATACATGAAAATAAACCAGACAGAAAACGTTGAAAATCACATGATATCACTTATGTGGGATATATACCTAAAAGCAACAAATGAACAGGACAAACAGAGACTCATGGACATGGACTATAGACTAGAGGTTACCACAGGGTAGAGGGTGGGGGAGTAGGGGGTAGGAAGATAGTTAAACGGGGTCAATTATAAGAGGGTAGAGGGAAAGTGAAGTGGGTAAAGGGGATCAAATGTATGGTAGCTGAAGGCAACTGGACTTTGGTCAACACACAATAGAATATACAGATGTCAAATTATAATGTATACCTGAAAATTATATAATTGTATTAACCAATGTTACCCCAATAAACTTAATTTAAAAAACAAAACAAAACAATACATGAACACTATTTGAAGGCCAATTTGGATTCATTCCGAGATAAAAGAATACTGAGTCTCTTCTTTTAGTGTATCTTATACTTTAGAGTCTGCATCGAAGATTAGGATTAGGTATTGGGCCAGAAGAAAGTTGTTACTGGGTGCAAAACGGGGCTATATGGCTTTGAAAAGGTATCATTCACAATATGTCTTTTGCTGATGATTCACTTAGGACACAAACAGTGATATTTGGATGTATGATTAAATTGTAATCCCTGTGAGGATGGCTGTTCGACATGTTTGTGGAGGAATGAATAGTGAGAACATGGCTACTTGCCCAACTACAGGAACATGGCCAAGGGCAAGGAGTCCACATGAGCTTATGAAGTGGCAAATGATGTCTGATTTGTCTGACCTCAGTGCCATTAGCCTTAACCACAATGCTTTGGAGTAATAACAATTAAACACACATAAAAAGGACTAGAATAATTGTCACCTGGCCAAGGACATGAGAACTTAATTTTTTGGGAAAAAAAAAAGATTCACAGTGTTTCAAAAATTTGGAAAAGTTGTAGAATAAGGTCTGCATTCAGCCTGCTGTTGTGATAAAAGCCAAGAAGAGCCTGCTTTCAAATCCTGATATAGGAAGAAAAACTGATTGTATCAACATTTTATTTCTATCTATCACTTATGTTCTTTTTAATAGAGCTTGTGTAACTATGGAAATATTACATGTAACCTGGACCTTTTCTGAATTGTTTGTGAATTTTTCAGTTGAGTAGAAAAATAATACACAGTATTATTGGGATTTGATGGGATAGTAACATTTAAATTACAACATTCAGGCAATGATGAAAATATTTTTGATTTTTTCTTTCATTACTAAATAATTTTTTTTGTAATGCTTGGAATTAGAATTTATGTCCTTAGGATAAAATGAGGAAGAAGCTGCATTCCGTCAAAGACTCTTAATCAAAACTGCACATTTCAACCCATCTTGAATCCCACCCTGAAAATTCTGATTTGGTAGATTTAGGGTAAGGCCCAGGCTATTGTGCATAGAAAAAAATTCACTAAGGTCTGTTTTCAGTTATGAATGACTAAAGAGAATGCCTCTAAAATTTTGTTATAGATATAATATTCTCATTTTCATACCAGATATGGTTATGTAACTTCTCATCTTTTTCTGTTGGTAACACATCTTCAAACTTATCCTTTCTACATTTATTATACAATTTTTAAAATCTATATATCTAATCCTTATACTTTTAATTAAATTTTCTATTTATAACTGTATGCATAGGTTAATAGAGCTGTTATAACAAGTATATGTACGTATACACATATACATATTCACATGTGTATAATACACTCATATACACACATACATAAACTTATACAAGAAACCTTGCTTCTGTCATCCACATTATCATATTACTTATCCTTTGTTTTCCTGGAAAAAAATGATAAAACCAATTGCTTACATGTTATGCTAAGGCTGCTGAGGAATATACCAAAATATTTTAAGGTACCATTTGGGAAAACAACCTTTCAAGCACACACTCAAAACTGAAAATGTTATCTATGTCTAGACTTAAATAGTGTGTACCTGAATTGAAACATGCCATTTTTAAGATCATTATTGAAATACTTCTTAACTGCCACACATAATATAGTTCTTATTTTAGGAATGTATTATAAAATTCTTCTTCATCACTACTTTTTAATATTTGCTCTATTATTGAGATGCTCTTTGAGTAAGGCACCATATTTCCCTAAATGATATAGAATTCTAAGCATATTCCGTAAGGATATTACTATTATAATTTACTGCTGCTAGCTTGATTATTTACCTATAAATCTAAATGCATAAATTACTCATTTTAGTGCTGTAGTAAAACAGCTTAATAATGTAACCAGATATTTTCCATACAAAGCACTCAGGATCCTAAAGATTAGTCTACATTTTTCACTTTCTTCCTTGTATGTGTTCATATGTCTCCAGCAATGTTAAGTATTTTGAAACAACTCTCTTATATACTTTTCCTCCAATAATCTCTTAAATGCAAGTCTTGTAGAGCAGTAGGCTATTGCAATTTCATTAGACATCTTAATGATACCAAAATCACTAATAATGTTGTCTTTTATATTCCTCTTGAAATTTCAAAGGAAGGAGAGAAGTTTGAATAATCCTAACCATCTTATTTTTATATTATTAAACAACTCTAGTCTCCATAAAATCTTGGATGATAATGCGAGGATGAGAGAAAAAGGCAATTATGTACTATTTACAGGATATAAAAATAACTTGAATTTATATTATCTCTTTATAATGAGATGTAGGTTATCTATTTAAAGACATATCTGGCAGTTTCAAAGGATCAATAAAATCATACATTTTAAAATATTAAAAAGCTTAATTCATTTTGCTGAAATAATTTAATATAAATAATGTTTTAGGTTGGTAGCCTTTTATTTGATTATGAATAGAACTCGTTTTTATCTCATCTTAACCTCATCTCCCTCAGAATTCTGTTCAAGGATAGCCAAATATCATTAGGCATGTCCAGTTCATTTATGTTCCCTGTCTTTTTTAAATGATCAATTTTAGAAATATTGTCAGTTGAAGATTGCTTCAAGCTTGCTGACTCATTTTTCAGTGATTGATGATGCTAGAAATGTTGATATTTTTATTCGCTATTTCACCTCTTCATGCATCATTGAGGTTTGAATTTTATAAAACCTATCATTGGTAGTTGAAACACTTTAAAATCAATGAAGTGTTTCTATTATCTCTTTTCCATTCTCTAACTATTAATAATAGCTTCGTTTTCTAATGGGCTCAAAATGGTGTGTGTTGGACCATGTCTAAGAAGTCTCTTTTGCTGTTCTGTGTCTTTACCCTAGCAAGTAGGTGGACGAAACTATTCCAGTCTGTCTGGGTTTAAATCCTGGCTCTCCTAGTTCCTTACAGTGTGTTGTTGGACAAACATTTTCACCTCTTTGTTTCTCAGTTTGGAATAAGACAGTGGTGATGATGATCTCAAAGGGGATTTGTGAGGATTAAACGAATTATTACGTGCAGAGGTCTTAGAATCGTTCCTGACGTAACTCTCAGTAGCATGTGCCTTTGAAGTGGTTTTCAAAAACAAACAAAAAACTTTTTTCTTTTTCAATAGTGTTTATGAAGTAACTAATATGTTATAAGTAATTGGCTAGTACTTGGGAATGCAATACACATGGTCTTTGCAATATTAATATTTAATCTATTGAGAGGGCGAACAGCAGACAATCATCTAACATTGTGGTAAGTCTTTTAATGGGGGAAGTATAAGGTGATACTTGAGAGTCATTATCCCCAATTTGAGCGTTAAGTGAGGATTTTCTGGAGAAAATGGGGCAGATTGGAAACTCTTTGATACTCTTGTTCCAAACGATCCGGTGATAATATTTTGGAATAATTGTTAATATACTCAGTAAAATTTTTCACGTCACTTTTTTGGATTGTGCCTATCATCCAGATTGCTGAAAATGTGGTTTTTATTCTTATGCCATCGGATCAAATCACCACCTACTCATTATTGTTAGTTATCTACCAACACCTGGGCATAGATCTCTGATTTCTTGAAGATTATGACTCTTAAAACACTCTTTCTACATCTAACTTTATTTTCATTATGTCTTAGTGATTTTCATATTCCCTTATTTTATTCCTCTCATTTCCTAGATGTCTTCTGCATCAATGATCATCTTCTTCACTGTAACCCAACTAATAACTTCCTTGATCAATATATAGGCCTTGCTGTTATCAATGCAACTCCTAAATGATCTCATTCTAAAACTGCTTAACACAAACGTTAATGATATCAAAGACTGATGGTCAGAAATCTGGTGCCCTTTAGCTGGATGTTCCTAATTTGAAGTCTCTTACAAAGCTGCGAACAAAGTGTTAGCCAGGACTCCAGTGGGGAAGGGTCTATTTCTAAACTCACTGATAGGATTTTTCATAGGCCTCTGTTCTTTGCTATCTCTTGGTCAGAGACACCAGTTCTTTGCCATGTGGACCCCTCCAAGGGCCACTCATAACATGGCAGCTTGTTTCTCCTAGAATGAGGGCTAAGAGAAAGATTCAAACCATAGTCTTCTTATAACCTAATTTCAGAACAGATACCCTTGATCTTTTGTCATGTTCTATTTGTTAAAAGTGGGTCACTAGGTCCAGCACACATTTAAGACAATAGGTACCAAGAAGCATAGATCTTAGGTGAATACCTTAGAGGCTCTCTCCCCACTTTTCTTTCTCTCCTCAAATTCCTAGAACTCCTTTTTTTCAGTCCTCACTCTCATCTGAAGATCTTCATTTCCATTATGAAAAATTAGAGACAACCATAGAAGACCATCATAGATTGCCACTACAGTATCTATTTTATGTTGTGCCAGTATTTTCTTATTTCTGTTACTATGAATAAGTTTTCTTTCCGTATATAACCTAAGGCCAACCTTCCCACTTGTGCCCCATAGTCCAAGCCATCTTCCATACCTAAAGCTATTGCTCCAAAAATTTTCCCCTCTTTTTTCTGCATCATCAAATTCTCTTTCTCAGTTGGATTATTCACATCATTATGTAATTTCTTACATCTTCAAAACTCTCCATTTCTCATCCGTTTATAGCCCCTGCCCCATTTCTGTGCTTGCCTGCTGGAACATTATTTTAAAAAAATGTTTCTATTCTTTATCAAAATTTCTCTCTTCCTCTACCCTCTACAACAATTGTATTGCAGTAGGAATTTTCCTTTTCAGTGATATTCTTAATAGTAGAAATGATGTTGATGTATCTTTTATACAAGATAGAGAAAGCAGATAGATATGAGCAGATTAAAAAATTTCAAAATATCCAGGAGACCAGTGTATATCTTTCTTCAGTGTATATGGCTTCTGTAGAATAGTTAAGTTCAGTTCCTAAATTAGAACATTTTCAGTTTATCAGTGACAGGTTATTCTTTGGGTATTAATTAACCTTGCCCGCTGGTAAAAGCAATTTTTGTGTTTCATGTTATAATGACGATTTTCTTTAAAAAATTTTTCTTACTCTCTTCTAAAAGAGATTTTAAACTTCCAGCTGTAATTAGTTGTGAACAAGTCAGACTCCTTTCCACCCTGGAGTGATGAATGTGTTCATTCTTAAATAAAACTTATTCATAGTACTGCTGAATAACACATACATAAAACACTCGCATCCTGTCCTTCTTCATGTTGTGTTTACCAGGGTTTGCCTTGAAAGTTATTTGAGGCTGGGAATTGGTCTGTTATGTTTTAAAGATGTTCCGATGGATTCAGTCCTCACAGGACGAAAGCAGTTTTCTATGGATCAGACTGATGTTATTTAGTCAATATGAATGACCTCCTGAAATTTATATGCCTCAAATGACCTTATAAATTGTCATTTAAATATGGTTCCAAGGAGATAAATGCAATTCCCATTACTGTCCTAGCTGCTAAATCTGAATATTAAAATAGAATGTAGTTTAATTTATTACCCACTGTAAAATCAGAGTTCTTTTTGTTTAACTTGCCAAAACATTCTTTATTTTTAAAAGGACACACACACACCTGAGAAAGTGAAATGGACAACTGAAAAGGGATTGTTACTAACTCATCATTTTCAATGATCCTTGTTTTATAGCATTCCTCCATGCCAAATATTCTCTCTCTAGAATTCTGATTCCTCACTGCAGTACTTTCAATCTTGACTCATACGCTATGGTTTGTGTTGCAGAACTGCTCGAGACTGCTAAGCTTTTGGTACTAAGAATTAAATTATTTCTCAAAGGCCCAGGAGGATCTGTTCTCCACTGAGAGAAATAAACACCTAAAGGAACATCAAAATGTACAAAAATATGGCAAATAGATGTAAAAAAAAAAATAAAAAATAAAAAACAGTAAAAAATCATCTGGACCTCTGAGGATTAGTAACATTTTCTGCATCTCGAAGGAATACTGTTTTTGGTGGAGTTCCCCAAAACATGAGAAGGATTTGTTTCCTACACAGTAACTTCAGATAAGTACACTTGTTTTGTTGCTTTTTGTGAATATTGATTCGCTCAGACATACCTTCTAAATTCAGCTGCTGTGTAATATCCATTCCTGGATTATTTAACTACCAGCCACTGTCAGTATTTGCCAGCAGAAACAAACATTAATGCGATGGCAACAGAAAAGGGCCGAGACCGTGCTGGGTTGGAATCTAATGTAGTTAATCCTTTGGTTAATATTCCAACTCAGCATTCAAGTAAATTGAAAATCTTAGCAGGGTTAATTTGAATCTTTTTAAGAAAAGGGAATTTATTTATTTTTCCTTTTGGTGTTCATGCTACACATTAAAGCAATGGTGCATTCCATAATTATGATGCTCAGAAATGAATTGCTTATCTGTTTTAGACTAGTTTAACATATGACTTGTTTCTTGATAGGTTGAAAAATATAATAAAGATTTATTAAAAATTGTTTTTCTTTGTGAAGCTCTATGTGAGGCTCTATGGGGCATATGCAAATAATTTAGTTATAATTATGAAATCTTTTCCTCAAAATGCTACAGCCTTGAAAGGGTGACAAGAAAAGTAATTAGACTTTTTTATTATATAGAGCAGGAAGTGATTTGTCATAGAGAATAAAGGGAAGATTATTTCCTAAAGTGGTGCTCCGTGCATGTTCTATAGAGCAGAGTGGATAATTTTGGTTGTGCCTTCAAGGATAAGATTTATTTCGAATACGTGGCTAAAAGGATGAGATGTGGGAGGATGGTCCAGACATGAAAAAATATCAAGAAAAGGTCATAGAAGATACTAAGATGTAAAGAAGGTAGGCTACTCAATTTCTTTGGTTAGATTATAAAGTGAGAAAAATTGAGTACAAGATAATTTTGAGAAGATGTGTTGAAGCTACATTTGGTCAGGCCCTGAATGGTAAACCTAAGAGCTTGGATTTACTCTGTGAGCAAAGGGGCCTTTGTAATTTCTCTACCTCCTGAACTCTTGCCTTTCCCAGCTTCCCAAGACAGTGCCAATTAGTGGGCTGAACCCTGATCCAGACTTTACTCTGCTCAGAGGGAGGTGTTATCAGCACTCTTTGCACCACCCTTCAAGAGGACTTGGAATCATATTGTGTTGCCAAAAAGATCTGGTGTCTGACATGACAAATATGTTCTGGATCCTGTGGAGTCCCACAGTTGTAGCAATCCCTTTCTTTCCATGTGGGTCCTATCAAGCTGAAAAGTTAGAGGTGGGATAAAGCCTTAGACCTGCTGTGAAGACTTCAGTTATCTATATAAATACCTCACTTTCCAATCAATGCTGACACTCTTTTCTGGATTGCAAGGTACTTTTCTGATATCCTTAAAATCTCCTGAATGCTGTTAAGTCCTCTCCTTTGGAAAGGTGGGCTGCTGCATCTTGAACTTCAGGTAAAAGGCTGATCTGCTATAAAGGCAAAGATAACTTGAAATCTGATTGTTCACATAATGCTGTTCTTTCAGTCAGATTATAGTCTTCCTCCCTACCCCAACCTGCTTAAACCCTACTTGACATTGCCACATTCTGACATTCTGCCTGGGACTTCCTAGGTATCTACCCTATGGGCAGTTACTAGAACTGCCTTTCCCAGGTACAGCTTTTGTTTTTTCCTAAGAAATGTGGCCATCATGATAAAGGAGGTGGGCACAACTAATTTGTAGATCTGATTGTATCATGGCATCCAAATGACTTTAAGTAAGATTTTTTTGAAGGATTACTATTGAGAATTTTTAAGAATATAAGCTGCAAAGGTATACATGTATACATGAGTAAAGGAAACATACTTACAAATCAGAAAAGGAAATGGTCCTGGGCAAGGAGTAGCACCTGAAAATTGTCAACTACAGCAAGCCATATATAGTCTACTAGGATTTTTTTATATTATATGCAAGTGTGAAAGAATTATGCAGAAAGTACTTAAGCAATTTTTACATCAAGCATAATTTACTTGTGTGACAGATTTCCTGACATATGTGAGTCTATTGTTTGTATCTCTGTTTTAATTATTGAGAATTTTCTGCAGTGAATTCACATAATACTATTGCTTTTAACAAGTAGAAATGTTTTGATTCATGACAATGATTATTCTTCATATGCTTCTTGAGCAATTTCTGTATACATAGTCGGTAAAAATTTCATATGAAAAAATACCTTTAAATGAGACTCATCCATAAGATGTTAAAATCCCCTATATATTCTTTTAAAATCTAAGATTCTTT
The DNA here is from genome assembly GCF_902729225.1 of Pteropus medius. Taxonomy (NCBI): domain Eukaryota; kingdom Metazoa; phylum Chordata; class Mammalia; order Chiroptera; family Pteropodidae; genus Pteropus; species Pteropus medius. The sequence continues at coordinate 16,247,329 of NW_024346062.1, forward strand.
ATGAGCATTTTTATAGTATCAGATAATCTTGTCTTTAGTGTTCCTCCAGATTTAAATAATTGCTTCTCATGAGATCTCCTGAATAAATAAGGAGAACACACATGAAATTTACTTTTTCAGAAAAATTGCTTTTTCAGAAATAGGTTAGGCTCTTGGGGGGAAATACTCAATGCTTTGTCGTATAGCTTTTTTTTTTTTTTTTTTTTTTATCTGTCATATCCTTCATTTACCACCTCCAGTAAAACAAGCTATTACATTGCCACATCACTGGAGAAGAGTGTCAGCTCTATCCAATTCAAAGTGACTGAAATTCCACATTATTAATCAGCTTGTGGTAAAGCACAGGAAAGTAATGCATTTTAGAGCATTTGTTTTCTGTGCCCATGTACATTATCATGTAGAGTCCACCGTCATTTTAGGGAAATTGCATTCTTGTTACAATAGTTACCTACTGGAGTAAGAATTGGTAATAGCTATGTGAATACAGGCTTTTGGTGAAAATCTATGAAACAGTAGTCCCCCAAAATTGGGGGCACGTGAGAATCATAGTAGCTTTCGATGGGTGAATCATGAGTGAATAACAATCTCTAAAATATTACTAATATAAAAGACTCATAAACAAATAGTACATTAGTTATTTTTCCAGACATGTAACCATGTTATAAGTCAGTGGTGTATAACTATCTAAAGCTGTTGTATAATTTAAAGATGATACTATTTCGTTTGTTATAGGTTGAATGTACCCCCCATCCCTTGCCAAATTTTTGTATGTTAAATGCTAATGACCAATGCGATGGTATTTAGAGATAGGACCTTTGGGAGATTACCAGATTATGAAAGTAGACCCCTCATGAATGGGGTTAATTCCCTTAAAAGAGATACTCCCAAGAGCTCTCTTGCCTCTTCTGCCATGTGAGGACACAGCTAGAAAATAGTCATCTATGATCAAGAAAGTGGGCCCTCATCACCCAATGAATCTTCTAGTGCCTCGATCTTGGACTTCCCAGCCTCTAGAGCTGAGGGAAATAAATTTCTGTTGTTTATAAGCCACTCAGTGTATAGTAGTTTGCTATAGCAGCCCAAAGGGACTAAGACAGTTTGTGATGTAGTCTGTCATCATTTTTTTTTAATCACAGTTCAAGATGGCAATTTACTAATTATGCTTTCAATATGATTGCTATAGTTATCTAGCTACTATAATTTAGAACCAGAGAGGATTTTTTGGCATAATTTATTTGTACTGGCCATCCTCATAGGACAATTTCAATATTTATTTTGATCACTAATCTAATGCAATATTGTCATGAGGGCATTTCAACTTTTTGCATAAAATAATCAATATTTGCCTCAGTGCTTAACATTTTAAATTATTTCTATGAAAATAACAGTGAACATAGGAAAAATTTTTTAGCAGAACAAAGAAAAATTAGTCTCTCTCATTCTGAAGATATTCATGCTGCTCCTGAGAAGTAATTTTGTGTATTCTTCAGGAATTTTTTCAGACAAACACATGGATAACTCTTGTTTTATACCAGTGGGCTAATACATACAACTTCTTTGGTCGTTTGCTTTATATCTTGGAGAAATTTTTAGATTATCATAATAAATCTACTTTATCCTTTTTAACAGATATATATATAGTCATCCTTTCTAGTTCATATATTATTTAACCAATTGACTGCTGAGAAATGTTAAAGTTGTTTACAGGTCTTCCCCGTCTCCTTATACAAACAATGCTGTACAAATAATTTTGTATACATATATCTGAGTTATACCCAAATATATTTGCAGGGTAAATACCTCAAAGTAGAATTACTAAGTCAAAGGGTTTGCACATTTTACAGTTGTGTAAATTCCTATTCAAAGAGATTTTACCAATGAATAGTTTTAACAATGATCTATGGAAATACATTTTTCTTCATATCCTTGATAATACTGCATAGTCTCAGTCTCAATTTATTCAAAAATTTTTATTATTATCATTCTTTTCCTGCTTAGTTTTCTTTCATATCACTTATTACTATCTGACACACGTTCACTTATTTACTTGTTTATCTGTCTCTACTCTTTGAGAAACAACACGGAGTAGGTTTTGTCTGACTTGCTCACTGCTATTTCCCCTATGTTTAGACATGTATCTGGAACTTATTATGTGCTCCATAGGACTTAAACCACATATAAGATGAAACTGTTGAAATAAATGTGTTAGAGCTTTCTTTAGTGACTGAGATTCGTGCCTTCTTAGAAGGTAACTTTTGACTCCAGAATAAATTTTTACAACTACATTTTTCTTTTACATTATTTCACAATAATATTTTTATTTTTATCTAATTTTTAAAAATAAGAATTGAAGTAGAGATCCAGTTTTATTTTCTCTGAGTTCTGTATAACAGATTTTTAAAATCTCTCTCTCTCTCTCTTTTTTCTTTTCTAATTGCTATCTTTAGCACATACTAAACTCTATATTCTGGATCTAGTCTATTAAGGCTTTCATTTTGGTCCATTGACCTGCCTATCAACTCTGGTGCCATGCCACATTATTCTACTTACTTTAATACAATGATATATTTTATTACTAATTAAGGCTGGTTCCTCTTAAATGGTATACTTTCTTTAGATCTTTACTGATTAATTTGTTGATTTCTTTTAGACTGAGTGTCAAATTGTCATGTTTTAATAAAAATATTTGACCAGGCTTATAATTTGTGGAAAAATTTTTGGGAAATTCAGTTATGATATGCACCATTGATTCCTTCTAATCAAAAAAAATATTCAAGTATTTAAAAAATTCTATTCAAAAAATTTCACACATTTTTCTTAATTTTATTATAGGTATTTAACATTGTTTTTGTTTATAAAATTTATCACTATATTTTCTAATACCTGCTTTTTTTTGTATAGTTCTTCTACTGTACTCTTTCAGTTTCTCAGTTGATTCTTTTAGATTTGTCATGTATAAAACTCATCACATCTAAAAATAGTGATAGTTTTATCCTCTCTGCAGTTATTTTATTTTTTAAAAAAATATTTTATTGTAGTATATAAAAATCCTCTTAAAAACAACTAGAACTTATTTGAAAATCAAATTATCAGTTTTATAGGGACTCTAAGACAAATTCTATTTTATCAATATTTATGAAAAATCAAGCTTCATATCATATTCATTTAAATTAAATCTATTGAAATATTTTCTGAGTCAGAGGTAAAATTTACAAATTTTGAGTTTCCAAGAAAATATGAGATAATTACACTCTTTTTGAAGGAAAATATTTAGAATTCTTGGAAAACAATATCAAAAATCATCTATGATAGAGACATGATTTCTAGTAGAAATGTATCTCAATTTTAATAGCCAGGCAATTAAAGTTTTTTTTTAACTGAAGACAAATAAACACAAAAGAGACTTAATATACAATTACCTAAAAACCAAGGGCTACTTCCTATATTTGGCTTTCACTAGTATTTTCCACATAGAGTTTCTTTGGTATGAAGTTCAGATTATTAGTGACTATACTCCACGTACAAATGCTATAAGTTTAATTTGGAATTGGGAAAAATTTTAATAATTCATTCTGTAATCATAAATTATTTTACAAAAAGTTGTCATTACAAAAGTAAGAAGGTAAACATTTCTGCATGTAGCACTTAATGTAACAGTCTTTCTCAAATTTAAGATAATTTACAATAGGTTCATACAGGCCATTTAATAGTTCTGCATCTGAATTTTATCATGTTCAAGGCTAGATTATTTAAGTAATGCTTTAATAAAATATTTGAAAGATGAGAGATATATGTACAAACTAATGTAATTCAAATGAAATTCAAAATACATTCAAAAGGATAATTACAGGCCCTTGAGGAGTTAAACTTGCTGGACTTGAGGCCCTTTTACCAACTTAAATTGGTAATATTGCAATGTGCATTTTATATTTTAGTGATAAATGTAAAAGAAGACATGACATTGCAAACAGATGAACCTATTAGTAGATATAATAAAATATCTTCCATTTCTTGATGCAGTAATCAATATGTAGAAATTTTTTTTACTTAAATATAACATGTAGAACATTTACCTCACCCATCCATGAACTTAGGCAAAAGACATTTCATTTAGAATTGTTTAGATTTATTTGCAATATTATAGATATACTGTGCAGTGTGTGTGTGTGTGTGAATATGTGTAGCAATTTTCTGAAGAGGCAGCAAATCCTAATAGTTAATATCTTCCAAATTGAACTCAGAAGTTTTTCATACCTAAAATCTGTGTGGCTTTAGATAAATTACTCAGCTTTTTGAAGCCTCAGTTTTATCATATATAAATTGGATAAAAACCAGTATATCCTTTCTAGGGTTATCAAGATTAAGAGAGGGTTATACTTACAAAATCTTGAGCATTGTGCATAAAATCTAGCACATTATTCTTAGTAACAGTAGTAGTAGCAGTTAATTTTCACTTCGCACACAGATGGCTTGTCAGTTACAACACGGAAAGAAGTAAGAATATTGACATGTGAAATCCAGTTCTCAGTTGTCTGAAGTGGCAGCTCTCAAAGGCATTGGTTTGTTCTCTCTCACCCAGACACACGCAGAGACACAACACAACCACTTTAAATCTACAACAGGATGGTTAGCAGTAGAAGGGGATTTCTTAATAGTAGAAATGACTTTCTGCTGCAGTTATCAATTGTAATTCTCCTTTGCATCAATGCAGGAAGAAGGGAAACTATTATTAATCTCAGTTTTTACTACGACTAAGTAACTTATCAATTTTTATCCAGAAGATTGTAGTCTGGACGTCACTCCAAGTGTCTTAGGTTCTCTGATCCCTCTAACACTTATCTCAAAGTGAAGTTCAGATTCATATGTTGGAAACTGAAAAGAATTGGGTTAGTGAATGAGAGTTAAACAAAGAAATGGACAGAAGCCTGTACTGGGGAATCAGTTTGAAATATTAATGCTTATAGAAAAAAAGGAGTGATGTTTAAAGGTGAAAGGAGTTTCAGTGTAAGAACAAATGGGTAGAAATGAGATAAAGTGCAGAGGGAAAGACATAATAACTAAAGGTTTTTAGAAAAAAAAATGGAGGGTAAAAATAAAAGACGGTAACAGTGAGCCAAGAGAGCAGACCAGAACAAAACAAAGAAAGGGCATTATTAATGGTTATGGGCCCTCACTTCATTGGTCATGTTATAGGTTTGAGCTTTTTTTTTTTTTTTAAAACTGTTTTCATACTATAAACCATGCTTTGATTTCATTTCTTCAAATCTCAGTTGGGGCCGGGTGCATCCAGCAGTGACCACAGAGACGGTATAGTGCAATGATAACATTGTTAAATGGACTCTGGGAGTTGTAGATGCTTAGGATTAACATAGATTGAAAAGGAAAGTTATTCTATAGGAGTTAGATACCTTTAGAGTGTTTCTTCTGTTTTCATGTAAACGAAGATGACTGTGCTTAGGATATAGAATTCCAAATGGATTTTAGTCAGCTAAAATTAGCGTGTAGTGTGAACATAGGACATGTTACATGCTATAAGTCAGGTTAGCCTTCAGCCTGTTAACCTCAGCAAACATGATGGCAGGTGACTTAAATGTTTGGTACCAAGGACACTGTACTGTGTTTACTCTGCACCCTGAGCATTGACTTTGTATATAAGTTGAGTATGTTTGATCCTGAAGTTACTTAATTTTTCTGTTAAGAAAAGTCTTTTAGGCAATGTCGCACTTAGTATCTGTTCTATAAATAGGTGTCACTAGAGAATTGACAAAATGACAGGTTTTTGAACCAAAATCTTCTCACTTCCTGAAAACCTTAGCTTTTGGATTCAAAGTGGAACCTCAGAATAGCATCTTGCCTTTGCTTTGTTGACACTTAATAATTCTGCTTCAAAATAATAGCTCATGTTCCAACTTATTGTTATCTATAAGTAAAATGATGTAAAGAATAAGTAATACTTCAATAATTTTTACAAATTTAAAACGATATAATTAATAATAGTATTTTGATCTTTTTACTATTTACATGAAATAAACTTTTTATTTTGTTATTTTCTAGTCCCCGAGTAATTTAGAAGTATTTTTTCCTAGGAGGCTTGCAATGAACATGTAGCTTTTCTTTTTTATCTTTTTTTCTTTTTTTTTAAAATTAAGTTTATTGGGGTAACATTGGTTAATACAATCATATAATTTTCAGGTGTACGTTATCATTTGACATTTGTATATTCTATTGTATGTTCACCACCCAAAGTCCAGTTGCCCCTTTACCCACTTCATCCTCCCCCTACCTCCCTATATTTGACTCCCTTTACCCCATCTACCTCTCCCCTCCTCTGCCACCCCACTAGTAATCACTACTCTATAGTCCTCTGGTAACCACTAGTCTATAGTCCATATGTCTCTGTTTGTTTGTCCTGCTCATTTGTTGCTTTTAGGTTTATATCTCACATATAAGTGATATCATGTGATTTTCAACTTTTTCTGTCTGGCTTCTTTCACTTAGCATAATTATCTCGAGGTCTATCCATGTTGTCACAAATGGCAGTATTTCATCTCTTCTTATGGCTGAGTAATATTCCACTATATATATGTACCACAGCTTCTTTATCCAATCATCTATCCTAGGGCACTTCGGTTGCTTCCGTATCTTGGCCACTGTGAATAATGCTGCTATGAACATTGGTGCACAAATATCTTTTCGGATATGAGTTTTCCAGTCTTTGGGGTAAATGTCCAGTAGAGGGATTGCTAGATCATATGGTAGATTAATTCTTAGTTTTTTGAGGAACCTCCTTACTGTTTTCCATAGTGGCTGTACCAATTTGCAGTCCCACCAGCAGTGTATGAGGGTTCCTTTTTCTCTGTATCCTCTTCAACATTTGTTATACTTGCCCTGTTGATTATAGCTATTCTAACAGGTGTGAGATGCTATCTCATTGTAGTTTTGATTTGCATTTCCCTAATAGCTGGTGATATTGAGCATCTTTTTCATATGTTTGTGGGCCATTTGTATGTCCTCTAGGGAGAAGTGTCTGTTCAGGTCCTCTGCCCACTTTTTGATTGGATCGTTTGTGTTTTTGTTGTTATTGAGTCGTATGAGTTCTCTGTATATTTTGGATATTAGGCCCTTATCGGAGGCATTGCTTGCAAACATATTTTCCCATTGAGATGGTTGTCTCTTTACCTTGTTGACGATTTCTTTCGCTGAGCAGAAGCTTTTCAATTTGATGTAGTCCCATTCATTTACTTTTGCTTTTACTTCCCTGATTTTGAGGTCAAATTCATAAAAATCTTCTTTAAGTTCAAGGTCCTTGAGTTTTGTTCCTATGTTTTCTTCTATGCATTTTATTGTTTCAGGTCTTATATTCAGGTCCTTAATCCATTTTGAGTTAATTTTGGTGTGTGGTGATAGACAACAGTCTAGTTTCATTCTTCTGCAGGTGGCTTTCCAGTTTTCTCAGCACCATTTATTGAATAGGCTTTCCTTTCTCCAGTGTATGTTTTGGCTTTTTTGTCAAAAATTATTTGCCCATATAAATATGGGTTTACTTCTGGACTCTTGATTTTGAACATGTAGCTTTTCACATTTGCCCAACAAAATGTTCTTAAATGTAAATACTAGTTTATAGTAGAAAGGAATTCCAATTCTTTACATATATTCCATATTTTTTTTCTGTGTTATTTAAAAAGCTTAAATTTTCTTAGTGGCTTACTATGTAGTAGAAAGAAAATCAGCTTTTGTTAATGATCCATGTGGACTTTAAATAAATGAAGGATGGAAAAAAATTAGAAACAGGTCATAATAATCTGATGTGTCTCATAGTTTAATTAAATTTGCTCAATGCAATTTTTAATCAGAACATTTGTTTCAGATGACCTTATTCTAAGGGACTAACCACACAATAGATATTAAAATAAACATTTAATAATTAAAATTGAAATAATCTGTCATGACTAGTTTTTGTCTCATCCTGTGCATGCTTTTCTGGTGTGCTGAGTGAGCACTTCTATGTTGACAGGTGGTGTCAACCGTCTGCAGTACCATCTTTCAAGTGCTATGTGTCTATAAGTAAATTTCTAACTGGGTAATAAAAATGAAACTGAATTGCCCAACTTTCTAAAGAATTTTTAAGATATTAACACTCCTTTATATGCAAGTCTAACAAAAATTTACAGTGAACAATTTAAGACAGATGATTATGCAAAGTCTGAGTTCCTCAGAAAGAGGAATTTCTAAAAAAGCCACCAGAAATTATTGAATACGGGCATGGGAAGATGCAGGGAAGACTAAAATCTCTGCTTCTTTCTTGTCTTGGATTCACTTGTATAATTTTAGAAAATTCTTTCAGGGTTATTTGATTTAAAGCGCTCTTGGAAATTCAGTCTAATTCCAGCCATTCATATTCTCAAAAATTACTGATAAAATATCTTCAAGTTTTTTAGTACTTACTATGTGCCAGGCATTGAACTCTTTTACATACACTTTCTCATTTAATCTTTATAAAAGTGTGAACACTATTGACCCCATTTTTCACATTAGAAAACTAGTGTAGAGAGGTGAACATTTTGGTCAAAGTCATTCAGGTAGTAAATAATGGAACAGATGTTGTGTCTAACCCCACTCATACAAAGTTGTACTACATTTACTATGCAATTGATAGTTACATTAAATCTAACTTTCCAAAATATTTCTCTTATGTTCTGTCCCATAGCTGTGACTGGTATTGTTGTTCATCTGAAGGCTCGCTATGCTTTCTAAAAGTTTAGTTGTTGGTAATCATGGAAAATATAGCTTCCAAATTTCTAATTCAGATCACTTATTTGGCATCACACATAATTCTTTTTATCTTTCATAAATCTTTTAAAATAGAATGTGTCACATACTGGAACCCAGAGACTTTTACCAATAACGTGAGAGTATATATCCCCATATGACTATAGCTTCTTTGCCCTGAACTTTAGCCTGCTAGTAATTGTATTATTTTATGCTGTCAAAAGTCTCCATGCTTCCTTTTCTAATGTGCCAAGGTCACTTTCTCAATTATTTTCCTTTCTCTGCGGGTTACGTTTAGGAAGCACTACTCATATCATATGCAACTAAAGTAATAGAAGACCCAAATCCCCATATGATCTAATTATGTAAAAATTTGGCTAGCTATTATGCTAAACATGCCCTTTGACCTGAAGAAAATATTTCTAAGATGTTTTGTTCATTGAGAACACTAAATGAGATACATCAGAAGTTTCTTAACTAATTGAGAAATGCTTGAATGATTATGTCTATTTGACTACTACCTACTGGAATACATTTTACTGGTGATATAAAAGAAACTTTGGAATTTAATCAGTAAGGTGGAGCATTTTAAGCAAGGGATTTTAAGATTAAAGAAAAATGTCATTGGAATCAGCTTCAAAAAAGGAAGAACACACAAAACATGATCAAAGATTTAAGCACAAAGATATTTTTAAAGCAGAGAGATAAAATTCACTTAATTAGACCATGTTATTGAGGGAGATAAAATCTCTGGTTTTAAGCTAAAGGAAAATAGGCTATTATGACTTTATTCGTGTTTAAGCATTAAAGTATACATACTATAGAAAATGGTTGTACTTCTGCCTGGTGGTTGGGAGGTAAAGGGCTTCGATTTCATGAGGTATATGTGGTACAAGTTTGTAAGCCAGTTTATTTCTGCCACTTCCAAAAAAACACCGTACCAAAAAAACACCGTTCATGGGATCACTTTCTTCCGGGTTCAATGAGATGCAGAAGATATAAGTTTTATAGGGTGAATAGTTAGCTTAAATGGTTTCACTGTGTTCTAAATGATGACAGGGGCCATTTAGCTTTTGATGGAGAACCCTGGTCTATGGAAAAAAAAAATGCTCTCTTGACCTTGGCTAGCCATCTTACTTATTATTTCTGGTCATGATTACAACTGGGCCCTAGAGTAAAACAACTCTAAAAGCAAAGCCTGCTTGTAGTTCTCATTGGCATTATTAAATGTAGTAGAACTATATGTCGATTTAGTCTTGTATGCAAAGGAGAGCAAACAATTAGAGGCAGAGAGATGGAGAGAAAATACCCCAAACCTGACAGGCATTTTCATAATAGTCAAAGAATGTTTTTGTACATAAAATAGGATGTAACAGATAACTAAAATTAATAAATAATCTTCAAATCATGCTCAAATCTTCTTTCATTGAGTCCTTGTAAAAAAGGGAAGTGCTATGGGAAAGGGAAGAGAGTATTTCACCCCACAAAGCCAAATGAGGGAAGATGCTAAGAGAAACATCCTTAGAGACACAAGATACCTAGCAGAATCTTGTTGCTCTGTTAGATTGTTAAGCTCTACATTTATACTGTAGTAAAGTGAGAAGTCCCTTTGGAGAGCCCGAATTGTGTACTTGTGATTTTGGAGGCATAACGAGCATGAAAATTCCAAGTGCAGAGGACTGAAGAAGCACCTGAGATGGCAGGGAGAGAGGGAAGTTTTCCCACCGGCCTGCCAAGCTAAGTAAGCAGAACTTCAAGTACAACCTCCATAGAAATTAGAAGTAGAGATTGGCAACCCATTTCTAGGTTGGATATTGGTTTTTGGAGCAGATTGCTGATATACTTTGTACCGATTTGAGCAGGGGAAAAGGGAATGAAAAGTGATTGGGGTAGAGAGAGAATGACTTGCAGGTTTAAAGTTTTTAGTGGCGGATTCTAAGAGGCAGATTAGTACGCAGGCCATTGATTGGGGAGTGTTCTTGGGAGCTGCACCTGTGGAAGATAGAGGAAGGAAACACGATTTGACAGAGGGAGAAGATGAGCTGTACTGCAAACCAAGTGAAAACCTGATCTCTGGAGCTGGGACAGATCATCAGAGTTGTCCTGAAATGAGATGAAGGCATTGAGCCTTTTATACCACTGCACTGATCAGTTATTGAGGAGGCTGATCTTGGAAGCAGGTGAAACAGAGGACAAGATAGTTTTTTCTTGGGTGAGTTATTCCCTAAAACAGCTGACAACTGAGGGCTGCCTTCTAGTGTTGCCTGCAGCAGCTGCAAGAATAAATTGTTGATTTTGGACCTGAGATCTGGATGACTTATTGGGTCCACCACAACAGCTTTCCTTCTTTCGGCTTGGTAGTCCTCAATGCTATGAATGGTTGTGTTAGTCACAGTCCTCCAGAGCAATGAAATGAACAGGGTGGATATGTGGAGATACACACACACACACACGTGTGTGTGTATGGATGCAGACATATGTATAACAGAATGTGTACATAGAAAATATGTAATTTTACATGGATTAAAATAATATGTTAATATGTTTTATATATAATATATGCATAGATATATAATTATATATAGCATTTATATATTATGTGTACATTCTATTATGTATATTATTATAATATATGTATATTATATGTTATATGCACATATTATATATTATAAGACATACTATATACCACATATACCATATATTTTATATATAGGTAGATAAATATAAATACACAGAGACAGACTTATTTTATAGAATTGGTTTGTACAATTGTATAGTATCCATGAATTAATCATCTGATGGGTAATCCAGGAGGCTGGAAATGCAGGAAGAATTTCAGTTTGAGTCCAAAGGCAGCCTGCTGGCAGAATTCCTCTTGCAGGAGGGTGTTCAGTCTTCTATCATGTAAAGCTTTCCACTGATTAGATGAGGCCCACACACACAATAGAGGATATAATCTGCTTTAGTCAAAATCTGCAGATTTAAATGTTAATATCACCCCCCAAAAAACCTTTACAAAAATATACAGAATAATGTTTGATCAAATATCTGGTCACCGTTGCATGGTGTTGCATGATTATTTAAATAAAAATAGTCTTTAAAGGTAATTTATTCGACATTATTTTGAAGTAACCTCTTTTGACTCAGGCTTCTATTTCTCTATGTTTAATTACACAAAATAGTTCTGTAGAGAAAAAGTTATACTATAACTAAAATTATTGATAACTTTTCAAATTTTTTAAGTCAAACTACAAAAAAGCATAGAAGTTACAATGTGTGTTCTGAAAAAATGTAAATAACATATGTTTCAATACCAACTGTGTTATAGGTGACAAAATTTTATGATGGATATAGAGGAGAAAAACTGGAGGGAAATCTAGGGGAGTTTATTTCTTAAATTGAATTTGTAGAAAGTCAAAATATTCTAACTTGATAAAACAAAATAGATTTAAGTATTATATTGAATCATAATCCTGGAAAGATACAGCAGAGACAGCAAGAGTATAGAATCCTTGTGTATCTGAGTGACTGTGACATAATACTGTCTAAATAGCTGTCTGGTATGAAACATACTTCTCTTTGCTTGTCCTTCTGTACTATTCTTTACCTGCTCTTTTCCTATTTGATAAGGAGTTTAGCTTTTTTATTTCTTGATTGTTCTTTTAGCTATTTGTCTGATTACTGAATCTGATATTCCACAACACACATATTTACAGGTAGGAGTATTAAATGAATCATAAATTACATATACTGTAGAAAAATTTCCCCCTCTCAATTCTAATATTTATTATTGGTCAGGCAAGTTACTTTTCAGTTATTGAGGACAGCCTTTTGTTTCCTGATTATCTTGAAATACTAAGAAAGGTATTTAATACTTTATATCTTTTCATTTTGATAACTAAAGAAGCCCAGAGGAATAGCCATAGTGTTTCTTTATGTTTTGGTGAAATAGTTGAAACTGTAACAGGTTGAATCTTCAACCTTCTAATATTGACAGAATGGAATGCATGTTTTAAAAGTATCCATTTAGATTTGTGATTCCTCCTTGATTTAGATGACAAGGACCAGAGGCTTTAATTGCCTGATCACTTGCCAAGAGATTCTACGATATTGACCAGATCCCAGTCTCTGAAGAGAAAGATAGTTATATGTTCCTTGGGTCAAAGAATTTTAGGTGAGTATTTTAGGTTTTAGTTGGGGGGAGATAGTATAATAAATAACATAAGTAAACAGGGGCACAAGGGAGTCATCTTTAGGCTCATTCTAAAAACAGTGAACAACAGGCTGCAAACATTTTTGACATGATTAGGCATTAGCATAAGTATTGTTTACTTTGGATAATGCTAATCACGTTTTCTTTGTGGCTCAATACTAGCCAGTGAAGCTGATTTTTTTCTCAAATTACAGACTGTGTAAACCTTGTCACCCTTTTCATATTAAAACAAAGGAATGGTGTTACAAGGTCTTCTTTTTTTTTTTCAATCAAATAATGTATGATTGATAACTTGAATCAACATTGAAATCAAAGTATAAAGAGTCCCAGACCTGTCAAATAGCATTGACAGCAAGAAAAGTTATGGGTAACATTTTAAATCACTACTAGGGCAGATTGCCAGTCTCTGCTATAGAAGTAAATTAATAGGGATGTTTTGGCTGAAATGATGAAGAAGGATGTTGAATTCTGTTGTATGGTGCAACAGTATCCCATTTAGTTCTAGTTAGATATGTTTGGCAACTTCTTCCACAGGCGTTAGTTTAATACACTCTACCTCACATAGCCATCTGGAGTAAAAAGAAAATTACCTACAATTTACATATGTTCATTCTTTGCTGTCAGGCAGAGATCTTTTTGGACTCATGAAATCCCTTTGCCCTCTTTTTACCCTGAATCTCACATGTCCTTTTAAAGTTCAAGCTGAGTAAATGTGTATATGTTGTGTGTGTGTGTGTATGTATGTGTGTGTGCACACATTTTTGTGTGTCTGTGAAGGAAATGAGCTCATCTTTTCTAAGATATGGAAATTTTATTTTGCAAATTTTAAGATTTTCTAATATATAATTGTCACAAAATTGTATGTTTAAAATGCTTAGGTGAGTTTTGCTTTTAACTGAATGCATTTGAGATATTTTTCAATTTCCCATTTAAAATCCATCCTGATTGAAAAAGAGAAACATTTCTGTAAAGCTTTTAAACTTACTAATAGGCTTCTCATAATATATGTCTAACACAATGACAAAAAAAGGTTGAATATTACAAATCCATAGAAAATATTTTTTTTGATGGGGGTAACATAAGTTTATGTATTTTGGTTTTATATATCCAAAGTAAATTCTTCAATTTAAAGGAAATTAAAAATGAGAGAAAAAGACTTTACCCACATATTCACCTCTTCCGGCACTCCTCATTCCTTTATGTAGATCCAAGCTTCCACCATGTATCATTTGCCTTCTACCTGAGGAACTTCCTTTAACATCTCCTATTGTGCAGATCTGCTGATAGCAAGTTCTCTCAGCTTATCCGAATACATCATTATTTAGCCTTAATGTTTTATATCAACACATAATTGGAGTTATCTTTAGATGAGGGGATTATAACGGATTTTTTAACTTCTTTTTATTCATCTAAATGGTTTCATTTTGTCATATTTTTTCTTCTTGATAATATTTCTTGATAATATTATCAAATATTCTTGATAATATTTCTCATAAGAATATTATCATTTTTTCTATTTGTAAGTGTACAAACTCAGCGGCATTAAATATATTCACAGTGTCGTGTAAACATCGCCACTGTATATTTCCAAACCATTTTCATCATCTCCAACAGAAACTCTGTACTTATTGTATAATAACTCCTTTTCCCACTTTTTCCTAGCCCCTGGTAATCTCTATTTTACTTTCTATCTCTGTGAATTTGCTTATTCTTGACATTTCATATAAGTGGAATCAGACAATATTTGTTCTTCTATGTTGGGCTTATTTCACTAAGTATAAAGTTCTTTAGGTCCATCCACGTTCTAGCATATATCAAAAGTTCATTCCTTTTATGACTGAGAAATATATTTTCATGTTTTAATTTTTTTTTGAAACTTACATCTTCATGGACCTTCCAATAATAACCAATGGGTAAAATAACTGAAAGTATTTTATTAGTAAAGTCTTTACCTCTGAACCCTATCAGTCATCATTCTATTAAATATAAACACATGTGTCTATTCTTAGGATTTAGTAAACAGTGTTC
>NW_024346062.1:16262534-16358994 GCF_902729225.1 Pteropus medius
CAATGACAGGTTAAAGTATTATAAGCCACAAGTCATGCTCTCTAAATGCTCACTGTCTAGTAGAGGAGAGAATTAAGTAGGCAGTTCGAATACAATGGAAAATTAGTGCTACAGTGGAGTCAGAAAGTGCTGTGGAAGTAGACAGCAGGGTATAACCAACTAAGGAAGAGGAGATACGTCCCAGAGAATTAACCGATAAGCTTTATCAAGAAGGATGAATAGTATTTCTGCAGTTGAGTGAGACTGAGGGCGATTCTAGGCAGAGAATCACACATGCAAAGCTATTAGCATAATATGAAAAATGATGGTCAGAAATTTAGCTTAGTAGGAGATAGAAATGTGGAGAGAAAAGGAATAGTATAGATGAGACATCAATTTTCAAAGTGTTGAAGATATAAATGACAAAATTTTTTTCTTAAAAAATCAAAATCAAACAATATTAAATGATTTGAATTTAAATAGTAATGCTTTATTTTAAGAATGCTTTACTCTAATAAAAGTTGGTATCTTTTGCTTTCATTTTCTTGCTTCTCTTTGAAGGCAATGTGATCTAGTTAAAAAAGCTTAAGCTTTTGAGTTTTTACCTTTAATTCTATCACTAATTAGCTTGATGTCTTGGGTAAGTAAACTGCAAATTTAGCAAGATGAAACTAAAAGTGTCTCTGAAGATTACCCACTATCACAAAGACTCACTCCTGTGTTTTCATAGAATTTTACAGTTTTAGCTCCTACATTTAGATCTATGAACCATTTTGTTAATGTTTATATGATGTAAGGTAAGAGTCCAGCTTCATTTTATCTCATGTGATTATCCCCTTGTCCCAAAACCATCTGTTGAAAAGACTATTTTATTTAATTGACTTGGCAACCTTGTTGAGAATCAACTAACTGTAATGTAAGGATTCGAGACTCAGTTCTAACCCATTGATTTATATATCTATCCTTATGCTAGTACCACCCTGTCTTGATTACTGTAGCTTTGTGGTAAGTTTTGACATCTAATATAGTGATTAACTTTTGGTTTCAATGATTATCTCCATTGTTTTGTTGTTGTTTTCTTTTTTTTTGTTTTTTTTTTTTAAATTTCATTTCTGCTCTAATCTTCTTTCTATTTACTTTGGGTTTGGTTTTCTCTTTATTTAGTTTCCTAACAGGAAAGATTTGGTCAATGATTTGAGGTCTTTTTTAATGTAGGTATTTACAGTTATAAATGTAAGCATTGATTTGGCTGTATCCAATATTTATATTTTCATTTTAATTCATCCCAAAATATTTCCTAATTTCTCTTGAGATTATTCTTTGAACCATTGGTTACTTAGAATGCTTTGTATAATTTCTATACATTCGTGGAATATCCCAAATTCCTTCTATTATTGATTTTATTTTAATTGTAGTTTGAAGAATATACTCTTTATGATTTAAATCTTTTCAATATAGGTTAGTTTTATGACCTATTCTGGAGGATATTTCATATGCACTGGAAAAATGTATATTTTTAAATAAAAAAAGTTTTCTTGGTGGAGTATTCTGTAGTTGTCTGTTAGGTCTAATTAGTTCTATTGTTCAAGTGTTCTATTTTCACATTGTTCTTTTGTCTAGTTTTTTGTACTATTGAAAGTGTGATTTTTAAAGCCTCCCACTATTATCGTTTAATTTTATCCCTTCAAATCTGTCAGTTTTTTCTTCATGTATTTTGGGGGTTCTATTGAAAGGGTATTATATTTTATAAAAATATAAAAAAATATATATTTATAATTGTTATGTTCCTGGTGATTTGTTCCTTCTATCATTATAAAATATTCTCTTTATTGCTGGGAAAACTTTTTGTTTTCAAGTCTATTTTGCATGATATTAGTATACAGCTCTTTGTTCGTAGAGAATATCCTTTTTCATCCTTTTATTTCAACTCATTTGTGTCTTTAAAATGGTGCTAATCTTATTGAGAATTCCTTTTATGTGTGAAGTCACATTTCTCTTGCCATTTTCAAGATTCTCTTTTTTATCTTTTTTAATAGTTTAACTAGCATGTTTCTAGGTTTGGGGCTCTCTAAGTTTATTCTAATTTGAATTCATTGAATTTCTTGAATGTGTAGGTTCATTTGAATCAAATTTGGAAAGTTTTGGCCATTATTTCTTCAATAATTCTCTATTCTTTTCCCTCTCCCTTCTCATTATGGAATTTCTATTATGTATATGTAAGTATGTTTGATGATGTACCACTGGTCTCAGGCTCTGATAATTTTTCTTCATTCTTTTTAATTTTTATTCTTTAGACTTAATAATCTCAGTTGACCTACTTTTAAGTTCATTGATTCTTTTTTCTACAGCTCAAGATTGTTTAGTAAAATTTTTATTTCTTGTACTTTTTGCCTCCAGAATTTCTATTTTGTTCTTTTATGCTTTTTACCTCTTTATTGAAATTTTTTATTTCGTGAGATATTTTTCTCATAGCTTTCTTTAATTCTTTACACATTTTTCCTTTGGTTTGAATATATTAAATTTATATTCATTTAGTTTTGAATATATTTGGAATATATTTAATTTTGAATCTATTTACAATGGCTGATTTAAAGTCTGTCTATAAAGTCAACATTTTGTTTCCTCGGGAACAGTTTCTGTTGGCTGCTTATTTTCTTATGTATGGGCCACATTTTCCTGTATCTTTGCATGTTGTGTAATTTTGTTGTTTAAAAACTGGACATTTAAAATAATAGAACTATAAGTTTTTTCATTGTCATTCCTCTTTAGTGAGTTTCTTGGACTAATTTCCCAAGTTTATGTTCTTTGTAATGTATGGGCACCACAGTCTCTGCTAAGTTAACTGTGTGTTCCCTAATGATTTGACAGAGGTTTCCTTAAATAGATTGTACCAATCAGTCTCTCACCCTTTGCTGAAAGGCTCTGTATGTGTGCTGGTGCATGCTTTAATGCCACTGAGAGCTGATTGTGGTGGACCTTCTCAGCTGTGACAATGGGTGAGGAGTTCACCAGGGGAAAGTAGATGTGGGAGTAGGGTACCAGATTGGTCTGGAACTCCGTGAGGTTCACATTGAAGGCACAATCAAAATGCAGGGAGGTAGTGATGGAGGACACAGTCTGGCCAATGAGCCAGTTCTGGTTGATACAGCTAGGGTGCTCAATGTTTAGGTTGTAGCAGCAGATGCCATAAATGGCCTCATTGATTCCCATGAAGGCACAAACAAGTGATTCAGGGTGGTGGTGTTGGTCCGAGGTGGAGTTGTAGTATCCTGTAACTACTGTGGACACTTGGGGGACTGGGTAGATAGAAAATTCCAACTTGTGTTTCTTGCCATAGTCAACAGAAAGCTGCGTTGCCACGAGGGAGACAAAGCCTAAGCCAGTACCAAGAGAGGTCAGGAAACTCTGAAGTCAGCAGCACTGGGGACCTCTGCTTCATCGTTCACTTCCTGCTTTCACACAGCCTCGATGTCAGCCAGTGGTCGGAGAGTATAGCCTTTTTAGATCTTTCCTAGGTGTGTGCACTGCACTGTACATATACACAGCCTTCAACATTTCCACAAAAAATTTGAAACTTTATAAAGCTTGGACATCTCATTTTCCAGATATTCCTTTTAAGGTGTTCCCCGCCCCTACCCCCACCCCCAGCTTCTTGTTTGCCACCACTGATATTACTGCCTCAGAAAGCTGTAATGTGAAACAATTGCTATTGACTGTTTCCCCAAATGTCTTGAGGGCTGGACTTTGTGTCAGGTCAAATAAAGACAAGCCCCATGAATGCACCTTTCCAAGGAGATTTCAGACAGGTCAAATGGAAATTCTCTGTGGATGGGTTTTTTTGGTGTGTATATGGGGGAAAGTCTTCAGTCTATTCTGCCCTGCCTACCAACTGTTAAAATGCTTTTTTCACACTTACTATGATCCCAAGGTTGCTGCTTTTTGAGGTTCAATGGAGTTGGGGAGAAGATAAGAACAGTGCAATTTAAAACAAAACGTGTTCTTACTGAGATTGAGATATTTTTCTTGTGTAAGCACTCCTGGGATTGTTGTAAGCCTTTGGATAATTTCCATAGATCAGAAAAAGTCAATTTTGATAATTTTTTTCTGCCAGCTTTCTCATTGCTTTTATAAAGGAGATGATTTTTAGAGGTACTTACTCCATTATTTTGGAAGTTCTTCTTTTAACAGAGTTTTGAACATCTGTGTACCAAGTGCTGTGCAATGCACCAGGGATACAGTTGTAAACAGAAAGTCTCTGTCCTTACCTTCAAATGGAATCAAATTACTTTATGTTATAGAAACTGATACTGGATTCATTTATTCTTCTCGATCCTGCAGGAGAATAAGACACAGTCTGAAGTAAATAACAAATGCAGCACCAGTTTGGTTGCCTCTGACTTTTTCTAGATTTATTCCCTTCCAAAGATACCTGGATTGTTTTTTCCCCATGGGCAAATGAAGCTGTGCAGTATTCATGTAATGTCTATTTAATGTCAGGAGTATATCTGTTCTGTTTATGACCTATCCCTGATGTCTAGTGATATCTAGCACAGTGCCTGGAATATAGAAGGAAATAAGTTCATTGAATAAATCCAAAAACTGTGTATGTTCAACAGAAAAAGAGTGGGAAGAGAAGAGCTGTGGAACTAATAATCTGATTCCTAGTAAAGCAGTACAAAGATGTTGAGATAGCAATATGCTTAATTAAGACTCTCCACACATAATAAATCTTGAAGTGTGTGCCATCCTTTTAGCAAAGGCCAGACTTTTTTTTTTAGATCTCTTGAGTGGTAGCAGATGCAGCACAACTAAAGGGATACAATGCTGTCTGTTCCTGCTCATAGTTTGACTGAAAAATTAATTTTAAGCTCAAATTAGTTAGAAAAGTCCCCTCTGCCATAAATGACGAAACCACTGAACTACACTAAAAATAATCCTGTTTCTTTTTACACCACACAGATTAGAAATGTGTTCCATGATGTCATTTTCCTAAATATTTTAAAATAGTCACCTAATTCTTGTCTCTATTTAGCTCAATGGGAAGTCTCACATTCCCTTTCATTTACATGTGCTTTTCTGCAGAATGAGAAGTATACTTTTAAAATGCCAGGTTTAATAACATTCCATGCCAATTATACATATAATTATTGGTTTCGTAGTTGTTCCTCAATTACTTGGGACTGAATGAGCAAAGCATTCAGACTAATACCTCATTATACCATCATTATCAGTTTATTTTCTTTCAACTCTGAGAGATCATAAACATATTAATTTTCTTTGCTCCTTTGTACTTCATTTTTTAAAGGTAGCATATCTTTATATCCTGAAAGAGCCATTTGCCTCCTGAGACTTCTGTATCTATCATCCATAAAAGTACTCCTGAGTAATGAATACACTCATGACATTCAAAGAGGAGGCATATATTTAGGTCATACATTTTCACGGGAAATGAATCCCAGTGCATTCTTGACTTAAATGCTATTTTCTTTTGATTCCATTTTCTTTGGATAACCAACTAAGATTAAGATGTTTTGCCAGCTAGAATTAGTCATACTTAAATAAGGCATAACTCTATATATGTTGAAACATTTAATTTTTATTCTGCCGTGTGTAATGCATGATCAGTCTTGTATTCTGGGTCAAAGAGAAGGGCAGGAAAAATGTAGAAGACACAGTTTTTACTCTGAGGTGATTATAGAAGAAGCAACTTGATAATTGGGAAGAACCATGATTGGGAATTGAGAAATTCTAGACTTGGATTATGCAACTGAATTGGTATGTTTATAAACCATAATTTGTCATTTAATTGCTTTTGGTTTTAGTAGCTTATTTGTAAAATGTCAGGATTTGACCAAGGAATCACTAAAGGCCATGTTGTTCTATTATCTGCAAGTTGTTTTACTTTTATTTGGAGTCTTGGCTTATACATTTTAGATTTATATATAAACGATAAGTCCAGTTGAATATAAATTTTATTAGTATTCTGGAGACCATAATACAAAGGGCTTGTAATCACTTATTTTGTGAATGACTTACTTGCATAAGTATTAATAAAATTCGAAATAGTAATGAGCAAAAATTGTGAGGCTGAACAAAACAAAACAACCAAGGTGTAGGAGTCTGATTTCATGTATGTAAAACTAAAAAGTATATGAAAACACGAGAAACAACCTTATATTTAGATATATGCCAATGTGTGGTGTGTGAAAAGGAAAGGGATAATGAATAAAAAAAATCAAGGTAGTGATTACTTCTGTGGGAAAGAGGAGTGAGGAAGAAGAGTAGCTTCAGAAAGGGACACATGGGCTTCCAAGGTATTGTGATGTTCTAATTCTTTAACCAGGTTGAGAAAACATGCTTTTAGTTTATTGTTATTGACATCTTATACCTTCATTATATCTATTACTTTGTATTTTAGAAATATTTTATTTCATAATAAAAATCTAGAGATGGAGCATCTGCTTGTTGCAAAGGAAATTGCTACAACTATTTTGTATAGCAATTTGGCAATATTTAGTAAAGCTGAAGATATGCATAGTATGAAACAGCAGTCAGTCTTAAATGTGCATACTTTAGAGCAGTGGTTTTCATCCAGGGCTGATATTTGTCCCTCAGGGGACATTTGGCAATGTCTGGAGTCGTTTTTGTTCATCGTAAAATAGGGGCTACAGTTGGCTTCTAGTGATAGAGACCAGGGCTGACACTATGCATCCTACAGTGCACAGGACAATTCTCTCATCCCCAATTTCAACAACAAAGAATTATTTAGCCCAAAATATCCACGGTGAGAAGGTTAAGAAACCTCGTCCTGAAGAATTTCACATTCTTATAACAAGAAAGCATGAGTAAGAATGTTTATTATAATATTGTTTATAACAATGAATAAATTAAAATCTAAATGTTTATCAATTATTGAGCATATATCAATAGATTTTGTTACATTCAATTAAAGGAACTGGGCAATAAGGAAAATGATTAAACTAAAGCTAATATATCAGTTTGGACAGTAGCTGTTGAATAAAAATGTATATATTTTTCTATAAAATTTAAAAACATGCAACACAAATGTAGTTATAATAGAAAATAAGGCACTGGGTTATATAATTTATGCTAAAATGATTAGCAAAACTTTTTCTTCAAAACCATTTTGTATGATTTCCAAATACATTCTTGTCCTGTTTCATACTAATATCATGTATGTTACAGAATAGCAAAGCTTTATGTGATCCTTTTTCAAAAGAACTTGGCCTGAGGAGGCCATGTTCTCACCAAAATCCTTCGAGGGCTCTTGTGTGGGGAGACAGAGCCCCGAAGTATTGATTAATGGTGAGGAAGAAGATACTCAGTAACCTTTTGCTCTTCTCCAGGCTTTAGTGGACTATTCCTCAGCCAGATCCATCCTCTCAACCACCACTGCTTGCACTTAGGACTAGAAACCCTAAATTCTAGCTTTTGACCTGTTTCAATAATTTTTTTTGTATTTTAGTCACCTTCTATTATTTTTAGCGCCTATAAAATGTGATTCTAAAAATAGATGTGTCTGACCAGTACAGAATTTATTTGTATTTTTTATGTCCCTTTTTCTATTGTATTTATGGTGGTATAGTACTATCTTCTTGAACAGACAGTTAATACTTTGGGCTCATTTGAGTTTTAGGTGAAAGAAATTTAGTGTCAGAAACAGATGAATTAGTTTGGAATCAAGTATTTCTCATTAGATTTGATGCAATTTGACATATTGAGCAATATCACCAAATTTTAAATATGCATGTAGTTAATATTTAAAATATTCTCATTGAAAGAACTTTCAAGATGTCTGATTAAATGTCATGAAGTAAAATCTAAAGGGATAGGTAAGCAAAACTCATAGATTATAAGTAATACAAAAAGAGTTTACCCTTTATTTGTGATATTTATAAATGTAGAGAAAGGGTGCTTATTCCCAATTATAGAGTAGCTAAATTATGTCCATTAAGAGTTTGTTAGAGCAGTGGTTAAGAACATGGATCGCATAGCTAACTGACTTGGATTTTAACCTGGATTTACATTTACTAGCTCTGTGACTTTGAGCAATTTACTTAACTTTTTCTCAGCATCAGTTTCCTCATCTGTGTAATGAAGATAATAACAGTCCCTATTTCATAGCATTATTTGAGGTGCAATATGATTTAATATTTGTAAAGTACTTAATGCCCAGCTCAAAGTCAGTGCTGCATATTTTTAAAAAGTAAAAGTAGAGAAGATTAATCTAGAAGAGTGATGCCAGTAATGTTTAAAGAAGATTAAAAATGGCAACCAAAGTAACAAAAATAAGATAGCTGAAGATAGTTTATATTTCAGAATACCCTATAGGTTTGAAGTTGGAGACACCAAATACCAATGAAAGCAAGAGTATGGGATGTCTTGAAGGCAGAAGACCTGGCAGAAGGCCATATAAGAAGACATGCCAATTTTCTCTGCAGCTACCTGTTGTCAGTAAACTTCTCTTCCTCAACCCAGAATAAAAGAAGATCACTCTCTGGAGAACCTGAACCAGAGAGACTCTGACTCTTGGGCAGTAGGCAGAGTGGAGGTCAGGATACCATACTGGATATTGGAATTCACTCTACCTACAAAGCAGAGAGAAGCACAATTGCCTGCTTCCACTCTGTTCCTAATACTATAGCAACTGGTTTTTTATTTCAGCAAATGACATCACATCCACCCAGTTGTAAAAGACAAAAACCTGCATGTTTTCTCAAAAACTTACATCTTTTCATTCATTCTTCACTAAATTCTGTGCACATTACCTCTGGAATATATTTTACATCTGTCCACATCTCCTCAATTGACCTTCGCCATTAAAGTTGAAGTTACAATCCCACTTCCAGGTTAATACCATAGCTTTTAAGTAAATAGTTTCACTTTGACCCATTCAATTTCCATTCAGTCTTCAAGCTGGAGCCAGGATGGTGTTAAATGAATAGGGACTCATGCCATGTCCTGATGAAAATGTTTTAATCATTTTCCAGTGCTTTTAGGATGAAAAATGAAATCTTTACTACTGTGTAAGAAGCCCTTCATGGTTAGCTTTCTACCTGTATTTTCATCCTTATCTTTCACAATTCTCTTCCTAGACCGCTACTCTTAGTTGTCATTTTCTTTCACTATCTCAAATGCACTACACTTTTCCCATTTGAATCCTCTTCCCATAGTGCTCGCCTAATTTTTAACTTACATGTAACTTCCAAGCATGATCTTTCAGAACTTGCTCAGATAACACTTCCTCAAGGAGAACTTTTCTGATCTCTCAGGCTGCATTATGCTATGCTCTCAAAGCACCTTCTAAGTTTTCTTCATGGTACTAGATATATATTATAATTATATTTTTAGTCTTGAGACTTTTTTGTTATTGATACTTATTTGCTTATCTAAATGATAAAGTCCAAGGAGCTCACTTTCTTATCTACAAAATCTAGCACAGTGTTTGGCTCAAAGAAGGGTAAATATTTAATACATAAAAAATCAGCCAAATCAGACCATTCCAAGGCATTTTCTGTATCAAAACTACTTATATTTCATGTACCAAATTTTAACACTAGGGTTTAACAACTCAAACAGTCATTTTCTACTACCCAATATAGGGAATACTAGACTATAAATATAGAAAGGCTTTTTTACTAACAATAAAGGCCAGTCATATAATATATTATGCTTTGTATTTGTAACATAAATCTCCACTTCAGTAATTGCTCTTTATTTTCTCTTATTCAGAAGGACTAAAAGCCCACCAATATGAACACCAATATTACCTCAGTGGACATCTTTTAACATATCATGAGTGAGATTTTAACTGATCCATGTATCTCTGGGTTCCAGTGTCATTTCACTAAGAGAAACGAGTTTTCCGTGAAAGGCTTTATTATAAAAGACTGTATTATGCAATGAGACTTAAGACAGCTTTGTGTCTCACTGGTATTTTAAGAGAAACCCAGAGAACAGGCTAGGATTGTATAATATGGCATCAATTAAAACACATTTTTGTTGTTATTAAGACAGGACATGGGAAAGTTTGGAAGAGAAAACTGCTTTTCATTAAAATCTTTTCTTCCATCTGCCCATTCACCCTCTTACCACTTCAGGGACATGTCCTGTACACCCAGGCCAGTTTAAATTAAACACATCAATCATCCGAAGGCTCAAGAATGACCTAATGCTGTGATGAATGACTCCTGTGACTTAGCCTCTTTAGGGTTTGCTCTTTTAAGATTTGCTCCCCATGTGCATTTGTTTTCTAGACTGAGGCAGTCAGTCTGGTGCAAAGTTGCAACAATTACCTATTTTTTGCTCAGATATCTTGACTAGCTATGGTGCTTGGCATTCCCACACTGCAGATTATTTCTTTGAACAAAGACACTATCAAAAGAAGATCTCTGTTCTGATTTAAATACATTTTCTTGGTGGGGTGCTAAGATAAAGAGCCTGTTATAACAAAGAAATCTGAATAGTAAAGTCCTGAAGATTTAAAGGGTGGGTGTGTTTGGATGGTGGAGTTGATGATAGAACCATCTGAAGCATGAGGTCTTAGGTTCTTATCTCTTAACACCCTAAAACAAGAGGAAATTGAGGGTCACCAGGAACCTAAAGGTTGGTATGTACAGAAAATACAAGGTTTGTTTTAAGTGGAGATGAGGGGAATCCCAGGCAAAAATGTTCTTCTTTAGGCTGGTCTTGTTTTCATACACTGAATTGCTGCAAGATTGTTAAGCAACCATATTTTTTCCCCAGTCAAGATACAGATAATATGTATTTTTTAAAAGTGAGATGGCCTGAGACTAGAAAAAAACAGAATGTTGCTTTTTGAAATAATTTACTTGCAAAAAAGATTTAAAGGGATTTTTAGAATTTCAATAGACATGGTAATTATACGTCTTTTGCAGTCTGACTGGTTCGGCTTGTAATACGTAGCTAAACAAAGGATGAAGTGAACTCATTTAGATGAATGGCTTGCAATTCATACTCCAGTCTCAGTGGAAGCATGATACATTTGAGCATGTCTTTTTTATCTATTTGGTTTTGGTATGGGAATATTAATACATAATTTTCTTTATCACTGTCAGTCATGCTTTTATCTAGAATAAAAAAAAAAAAGTGTACCAAAATGCTACCTAGGAAAATGGTGGGCTGCCTTAATGCAGCTGAAAAAGAGAAAGCCCATAAACAAAGCTTGGGATGTGCCTGTAGGCATCGAGTACAGTTATTTTGTAAACATTTGGAATCTTTCCCAGTTTGGTTAATGAGGTAGCCATTTGCTGGACTGAATGGTCTTTGAAAAACCTTCTGTTTAGTGAAAGATATTTTTTGTTGCTGCCAGGTAATTCTTATCACCAAGCCTGTTTGGAAAAAACAGGTCCAGTCTGGATGGCTGGAAGGAGAGAGTTTCTTTAATCATCTAAATTGACTTTCTTTTCTTTCCTCATCAATCTATATAACAAATGGGCGCAAAAAAGATCCAAAGGCCAGTCTTCACAAATATCCATTTTTTATTCTACTGTAAACAATTTCCAAGCAGCTTTTTAGCAACATGTAGAGTTTTATCAATCATTCTCTTAACCAAGCATATCAACTGCCAAGCCTCAGAGCCAGTATCTTCCACCTGGCCTGATTTTATGTTTCTTTTTCACTTGCAGACTTCAGTCCTGCCTGACTGCAGTAATTTCTCAAAACTACTGTTAAATCAATTTGACCTCTGCCTTAACCTTGCCACGTGCCTCCTTTGTACTACACAGTGACTTTTCAATGTCCTACAAATTTGAACCAGGATTCTACTTTAAATCTATTTATCCAAGTGTCCATGATTCTTTCAATCTTCATGTTGTTTGCTTTCAATTATCTTGGCCAAATTTCTAGCTTTCCTCCTGGACCACTGCTTCTAAAGCTTGCCTAACCATTTGCCTTCTATCATTTAAACAGCTAATCTCCCAGCCTCAAGAATGTTTTCTCCAACCAATTAAACCTACAATAGTCATTTCCTAAGACAGCTTCCAAAATTTTTAAATTATCAATTGCTGTACCTGTGTGCACATAAGCATTATTCTAAATATAATATTCTAATTATATATGTATACGCCAGGTTCAGATTTTTATGTTTATGAATTCACTTAGCCAAGTATTGTAACTTTATTTTTCCATAGATTAGTCACTATTTTGCCTTTTCATATTATCACTTCTCTCCAATTCCATGGTCTTATGCCCTGGAATCTAAGTGCCACTCTAAGAAGGAAAGGTAGAGAATAATCTTAGACTGATTAATTTTAAATGCAAAAGTTAGTGTGCAGAGAGAGGAGGTGAATTATATTAAACTGAGAAATGTAAAATGCTATAGCCATTGTAGAAAACAGTTTGGCAGTTTCTCAAAATGTTAAATATAGAGTTACCTTATGATCCAGCAATTACACTTCTATGTATAGCCTCAAGGAAAATAAAAACATATCCATATAAAAACTTGCACACAAATGTTCATAGCAGTATTACTCATGGTAGTCTGAAAAGTGGAAACAACCCCAATGTACATCAAGAGATGAATGGGTAAACAAAATGTGGCAATTATACAGTGAAATATTATTCAGTTATAAAAGGAATGAAGTATCGATACATGCAGAGTGTGGATGACCCTTGAAAGCATTATGCTAAGAGAAAGAAACCAGATACAAAAGGTTCCCTAATGTGTAATTCTGTTTATTTAAAATGTCTAGAATAGGCAAATTTATAGAGAAAGGTTAGTGGTTACTTAGGGCTGGGAAGTGACTGCTAATGGGTTGGGAGACTTCTAAAATTAGATTGCAATGATGATTGCAAAACTGTGACTATACTAAAAAACCTTGTGTTGTAGATATGTACATACTATGTACATATGTATGTAAATTATATTTCTCTAATTTTCTTTTTCTATAATGTCTCTATCTGGTTTTAGTATCAGGATAATGCTGGCTTCATAAAATGAATTTAGAAGTGTTCTTTCCTCTTCAATTTGTTTGAAAGTTTCAGAAGGCTAGGCATCGATTCTTTGAATGTTTGGTAGAATTTACCTGTGAAGCCATGTGGTTCTAGACTTTTAATTTTTGGGAGATTTTTGATTACTGCTTCAATTTCATTGCTAGTAATTGGTCTGCTTAGATTTTGTACTTCCTCCTGGTTCAGTCTTGGAAAGTTATGTATTTCTAGAAATTTATCCATTTCTTTTGACTGTCAGATTTGTTCTCATACAGTTGTTCATAGTATTCTTTAATGATTCTTTGTGTTTCTGTGGTGTCAGTTGTAATATCCCCTCTTTCATTTATGATTTTACTTAGAGTCTTTTCTTTCCTTGAATTTGGCGAATGGTTTCTCTTTATTTCTCTTTTCAAAGAACCAGCTCTTAGTTTTATTGATCTTTTCTATTTTTTTTTCCTATTCTGTTTATTTCTGCTCTGATGTTAACTATTTCTTTTCTCCTGTTTGGGTTTTGTTCTTTTCCTAGTTCTTTTAGGTATAGAATGAGATTGTTTATTTGGGATTTTTCTTGTTTCTTGAGGTAGGTGTGTATAGTTATAAATTTCTCTCTTAGAACTCCATTTTCTGTATCATATAAATTTTGAAAAGTTGGATTTTCATTTTCAGTTGTTTCAAGATAGTTTTTGATTTCTTTGATTTCCTCTTTGATCCATTGATTGTTAAGTAGCATGTTGTTTTTTCTCCACATATTTGTATTTTTTATTTTTTTCAGTTTTCTTCCTGTTATTGATTTCTAGTTTCATGTCATTGTGGTTGGAAAAGATATTCGATATGATTTTCATCTTCTTGAATTCACTGAGACTTGTTTTGTGTCCTAGTATGTGATCCATCCTGGAGAGTGTTCCATGTTGCGCTTAAAAAATGTGCATTCTGCAGTTTTTGGATGAAATGTTCTATAAATGTCTATGGTATGTAAATTAAATCTCAGTAATGGAAGGAGGGGTTGAAGATACATGGTTAAGAAATAATTCCTGAGAAAGTAAGGGAGATGGAATTAAAGCACATGCAGAGGTACTGTCTGACTTTTTAAAAGTGAAATCCAGATAACATAAAATTAATCATTTCATAGTAAACACTTTAGAAGCATGTAATACATTCACAGTGTTATGCAACTACCACTTCTATCTAGTTTCAAAACATTTTCATCACCCCCAAAAGAAAACCTGTACATATCATGTAATTATTCCTAATTTCCCTCTCCTCCACAGGCCCTAAAAACTATTAGTCTGCTTTCTGTCTGTATGAATTTACTTTTTCTGGATATTATATCTACATATGGGATCATACAATGTGTGACCTTTTGTATCTGTTTTTTGTTTATGCATTATTCATCCATTGATGGACATGTGACTTGTTTCTAACTTTTGGCTATTGTGAATATTGCTTCTATGAACATCCGTAAATATATATTTGAGTACTCGTTATTATCTTTTTAAAATTCTGTTGGGTAAATACCTAGGAGAAGAATTATGGGGTCACACGGTCTGTGTTTAAGCTTTTTTAGGAGCTGCCAAACTTTCCATAGTGGCTGAACCATTTTACATTCTAGCAGCAATGTTTGAGAGTTCGAATTTCTCTACATCTTCATCAATGCTATTTTTCAGTTAAGTTATATTTATTCTAGTGGGTGTAAGATAGTATTTCATTGTTTTGATTTTCATTTTTCTAATTACTAATGATGTTAAGCATTTTCATATTTTGGCCATTTGTATATCTTCTTTGGAGAAATGTTTACACAAGTCTTTTGTTATTTTTAATTTGTTGTTGAGTTTTAAGAGTTCTTTATGTATTCTGTATACTAGATCCTTATCTGATGTATGATTTGCAAATGTTTTCTCTGCTATTTGTGTTTTTATAGAGAAGGCATGCTTAATCGATTTTAGTGAGAACAAATATGAAGAATGGGTTAGAAAAAGATTTTAATTAAAAACTATGTTATTCTTTAAACTGTTTTACAGATATAGATACAGATTGACTAGCTATAACTACATACACTTATTCAGAACCTCATGTGTCTTGTGTGATTAGGCATTTGTTTCATAAACATTAAAAGATGCTAAGTGCCCCATTTTAAAATGGAAATTGTGGTTCGTTAATCCTTGGTTCAAACCAATGGAATTATTTACAAAGCCATGTTCCAATTCAGTTGGCCATTTTCATTAGAGGTAATTGAGAACTTTCAGATTACCTTATACTTAACTGTCATTAGACTGTAGCTTTGATATGCATTAAAAAAGTGGCCCCTTTCCCAAGGCACGTCAGCTCTTCACTGCCCCAGGATCACCATTAGTTTTCTAATTGTGAATTCCTAATCTCCTTATACTATGATAATTCTGAGATGCTGTGTGGAGAAAAGATTAAAAAATAATGTTGCAGACATTCTACAAAGTGCCACTTTTTCCATTTTTAAAAAGGCAGAGAATCAATAATTTATGATTGCATGTCTCTGTTTCTCCTTGAGGAATTTATGAGACAAAGGTAACTTTTTTTTTAGAACAAGAATTTTAGATCAATGAAGGTTAATAGTTCAACAGGATAAGGAGTTTAGTGAATCCCTGAAGCACCACACTGACATTCCAAGACAGGGCTAGTAAAGGTCTCCCTTTCTTGATGTCAATTTCAAAAGAATGTATTATCAAAATGTCACCTATTTGGAATATTCATCTCCACTCTGTATCCATTTATAAGTCTCATAGGGTTCTGTGGAGCGTTTTACCTGGATTTCCAAATTTCCAGTGGCAGTTTACCTCAGAAGAGGTCAGCCAGATGCATTGCAAACTGTCACTGACTGACTTTAATAACAGACACCTGCCACTTCCTTTCATTGGTATTTGTCATAAGGCACACCACGTACACACCAAACACAAACACATAATGAATCTAAGTTGATTTTCCAAGTTAAGGTGATTTTGATCAAGAAGATGGTCTAGAAGCTTTGGATTTGTTTACTTACTACTTGCCTTGGGTCCAACAAATATTGCTGCATTTTTTCCTCTCTTCACTATGAAGATGATAAAAATCTCGAAATCTTAAGAGTTTCAATGAATTCTAGCAAACATCCAGTTTGATAATTTTGTCTTCTAGCTGATGCTTGAATATCCAGTGAGGAAATTCACTATGTCATAGGATAAACAAGCATTTTAGCCATTCCAAATTTTACACACACACACACACACACACACACACACACACACACACACACACACACACACAATATACATTTTTAAAGAAATTTGCTTAATAAAAGGGATTCAATCCACTCTTTTAACTATGATAAGCTGCTTCTCAATGATTTTAGGCATTTACAAACCTACATGTACATAATTCAGCCATTTGCCTGATTTATTTTTGAGAATCACATATTGCTAAACTTCTCAAAAATGAAAAAGAAAAGCCCTACCCTTTTAGAGATCAATGAAAACTCTTTAAAACAAACTATTTTTCTTCATTGGAGACTTGGGTAGAGTTTACTCTTCACAAATGAAATGCCCTTCCCTAAACATTATACTGATGATGGTATTGTGGG
Source organism: Pteropus medius (assembly GCF_902729225.1). Lineage (NCBI taxonomy): Eukaryota > Metazoa > Chordata > Mammalia > Chiroptera > Pteropodidae > Pteropus > Pteropus medius. The sequence continues at coordinate 16,279,072 of NW_024346062.1, forward strand.
AGAATGACTTACATATTAACTCTTAAAACAGGAACACTATTCGAACAGCATCCCAGAGGAATAACTCTTCCATATGAAGTATTGCCTTAGATATTGAAAGCTATTCTTTAAATTGTGCAAGAGGACTTCAGTTATTATTATACAATTTATTGAAAGAGAGGTACACTCTTATTATAATCTCTCACTGACCTCTGTGAATCCCAAGAAGAACTAACTATGTCTGTCAAAATGGACTTTTCATGGTTAACTGGGCCCGAATTCATGACCAGAGTCTAGTGGCCAATACTCATAGAGGCCTCTCAAGCACTCTGCATTTGGGAAAAGCTATAGACTGAGCTTTCAGTTTCTTGTACTGTGCCCTTGCCTGTTTACCTAGCCTGAGTTAAGCACTGCAAGATCGTTCCTGGTTTCATTCTTTAGCCAATGGACTGAAACCTGCCCCGTCCAATCAAAACCGCACAAATTGTATCTTCATTTGCATCTATACCATCTGATCAGAACTCTATGATTTGGAAATCTCATTTGCATGAAAAGAACCAAAATGGGAACTATGGACAATAAGTTTGACTATAAAAAGCAGCCTCTTCTTTGTCTCAGAGGAGCACAATTTATATTGCTACCTGATCTGTGTCTCCTGGACTGCAACTCTTTTTAGTCAAATGAATGCTTTTATTCCTTATTACAGTCTAAATTAATTTTGGTTGACACCTCTCATTTATTTTAGTACTCTTGATTTTCTAGCTCTGAAACAGGGGGCAGAGACAAGGATTACAGTAATGGAGGAAGGTTAGCTTCTGTTCGATGTTATCTCCTTAACTGTGTTTGGATTGCTATCACTTCCTATCTCTTCTGAGACCTTCTGTCACCCCTTATTTTTCCCTGTCTCTCTTTATCTACCTTTCTCCTTTGGGGCTTTCCCCCATCATATAAATACATTTAGTTTTATCCCATCTTAGAAGAAATATCTCCCATAACCCAGGAATTTTTTAGCCCTTACATCACATCACTTCTTATTTTAACATCCATTTAGCAAGAGTGTGGGTGAAATTTCCTATTTCATTTTTCTTTCCACTCTTTCCTTTTCCAACTCACTACACATAGGTGTATGCCACTACTTCACTGAGTCCTCCCATGTTGCTTACTAATGGCTTTTTTATTACCTAATTCCATTGGTTCTTTTAAGTCCTGTCTTACTTAACTTACCCTGAACATTCAGGCTTCCAAAATCTTTCTTATTTAGTTTCTTCAAAAATTCATTCTCTACTTTTCCATTTCAGATCAAATTCTTAGTTCTTCTTAAAGATGCCTCTTTCTCTAACTGTTCCATAGATGTTCTACAAACTCTGTCATTAAACCATCTAGAAAAATAAAATGATCTCTAAGCCAAAGACTCTTAAGCCTATAAACCCCATAGCTTTCTTAAATACTATATCTGTATGTTACCTAAGACTGCCTGAAGTTTTTCTTTTACTTTATTTAAAATCTTTTTAACCATAGGCTTCTTCTTCATTCTGTCTGACTTCAGGAAGCCCATACCACACCAAGTTATCCTACATATCCCCAGAGGGAACTTAAATTGATATTATTTATCATTTTGAATGTCTGCTTTGTTACCTTTGGCCACCAAATCACCACTTCTATGTGTTTCACAGCTGTGTGTAGGCCTCTTTATACTTGACGTCTGTCTTGCTCACCAATACTACCCGACTGGCTGTTCCTCTGCTCAGGCCTGGGCAGCCACTCTGTTGCTGGGACCCACTCATTCTGTTAAGTTCTTGTTTCATTGACTATTAAAAAAAATCTAAATTCTCCTAGCATCAAAATATCTGTTTAGGGCAAAATGTCTTCTCTCCAATATATGTGACGCCTTTTCCTTTATTATTCAAGGCATTTTATCTCTTTCCCTCAACCTTTACCTTCCAGACTAGGCTCTGAGCTTGAGACTTACCTTTGCATACATAAAATACCAAATTAAAGTGCTCCTCTTGAAAAGAAAATTTCCCATCACTGTTACAGTCTGGCTCTACACCTTAAAATGTGGGGGGAAAAACCCTACAGATTTTTAACTTGTGTCATCTATTTTCTCACTTCACTCAAGAATGACATTTAGGTTGTATGTACCTTATGGACATACTACTTCCAAAAAATTTTAAATACTTTCGTACCAGTTAGTTAATAGTTACAGCCTCAACCCTACTACCACAACCCCTTCCCCACATGTACTGCCCAAGTCTTCCTACAACTGAATAGTTCAGGACCCAACACCTGACACAATAGGGTGGCTCCAGGACTCTGCACTAGCACCTCTCCTCAGCTGGCCTCAGCTGGCGCTTCTGTTGAACTGGTTGTTAATTATTTCGAAAATCATCACTAAATACTTTTCTGTGATACTGTAATTTATAAGATTAAGTTGGTGTCAGTGAAGTGGGATTTGCTAGAATGGCCCCAGCTCACAGAAACATGTGTTTTGGGAAGAGAATGAATGAAAGGGTGAGGAATGAGAGACCTTTGGTTCCTGGGTGGCTATGTGGTCACCCACGTGTGGGAGTAGCAACTGTGTTGCACTCAGTTACTAAAGGTAAAAGTTACCAGTGGAATTTAGAGATGGCTTCAATGCCTGGGGAGTTGGTTCACTTAATGCATAAAGAAATGCAAACTAATAAGAAAAAGGTGAAATATAAAGTCCCTTGGTTACTACTACCTGTAATAACCAAATGAAAAGAAAAGAGACTGCTAGGTTGGACTTTGATGTTAGACTAAACTCAGATTGTAATCAGTCTGAGATTCTGCCACTAGACTCAAAGCCTCCTAGAAAGGGAAAAATTATGCAGGGGCAACAGAAACCTCTAACGCCTGTGCTTGACATGAAGGCAGTTAATGTAGGGGAGGGCAAAAACGAGAAAGCACTAAAAGGGATATAGTGTGAGAGACTGGCTCTTTTTGTGGAACTGTGTCACCAGCTCTCTAAAGAACCTTCGTTAAAATGGATTGTGAGAGTGTTACTCAGCGAAGCTCTGCTGCCCCATACAATGGAAGCTAAAACTATGACACCATGTTTTTGAGAAAAGGAAGAGCCATTTACTCACTCAATGCCGAGTTGACTCGCAGGAGACGGGGCACTTCTCAAATCTGTCTCAGTGATTCAGGGTTTAAAGTGGGTTTTTAAGGGATTGAGGGGACAGGTTTTAATTGGAGGGCGTTGGAATTTGGCCATTTTTGGTAAGAAGCTTCAGCACCACATCTTTCTGGAAACAGACCCTTTGCTTCTGAAAAGTTTCCAGTGTTCAAGTTCCTGCTTTTTCTGGTCCTTTGCATGATGTGGGCAGGTTTTGGTTTTGGGTGCAGTAGGAAGTCAAAGTTTTCTCCTCTGTGCATGCTTTGGCTGCACGACTTGCCTGTTCCATCTCTTGTTTCTGAAAAGTAGCTCAGTATTTTGTTAGAAACAAAATTGGACCATTTTGCGTTGGTTCTGCAGGTATAAAAGTAACCAGTTTAGGGGCTATGTCTTTGATTTTGAATGCTGCAGAAGAGACTTTTTGGTATGATGCAGAACCTACAGCTCACTATCAAACAATTATAGATAGCAACATGTAATTCACACACACAGGAGATTATTCCAGAGGGTACAGACAGACTGATGAACTGGCTAAAAATCACTGTAAGATCTGTTTACCATGAGAAGTAGGGCTATCCTTCTCCCCATATGAATGCCAGATGGAATACCCCAGATGAAGCAGCTGATGAGCTTCACATACAAGCCATGTGGGACTGGCTTTCTGATGATCAGGAGATTCACTGGCTGAATATGCCCCTTACCCAGGTCATGATAAATTCTGTGATTGAGGAGGTCTCTGTTGCATGGGCACCACATATAACTTTACTGCTACAAAATTGAACAGTTCCAGAGCAGAGCCTTATCAGATTTGCTATCTCAGCTTCTTCTCAGGGGCCTTAGAGATGCTACTAAAAGTATTAGGTTAATGAAAGAATAGAGACAAGCCCAGGGGAGAGTCAAGGGACTCTTCTAAACTCCTTTTTAAAGGTTATTGAGATATGAGGTAAATAAAGCAAATATTAAAAGAAGTGAAACAAAGAGGAAACTGAAAGGGGAGAGTCATATGACTGGTCCCAGCAAGGTGGAAATCTTTAGATGGTTATCAAAAAATGGGATGAATAAAAAGGAGATTGATGGAGTCAAAATAAGTTTAACTACCAAAGGTTGAGCAGGCCAAAGGGACCCCCTGCTGGGCCCCCAACATTAAAAGTCTCCAAAGAAGTTCCCTGTATTTATTAAACTCCTGTTTGGTAGAATTGCAAAAGCTGGGAGGCAAAAACTGCAATGAGAAACCTGACTAGCAATGACTTAGAGCAACAGTTAGGCCAGTTATAAAGTTAAAGATTGACCAAAGGGCTAGGGTCCTTTGGCTCAAGGCCTTATTGGAAACAAAGCTTTTTGCACAGGGTGGGTAAAATGATCAGGGGGTGGAAAAGAAGACTCGTTGGTATGAGATTCGTATTAACTGTAAAACCAAGTCCTAATGAAGGCTATAGTTGGGAACATAAGAGTTGACGGAATTAAGGTAAAAGTTTGAGGGAGAATCAGTACTTTTGAAACAGGCATAATGTGAAATGGTCGTATCTATTTTACCTGATTGTATTAGGGGGATGGAAATTGTATCTGATTGAGAAACATTTCCCCCACCAACTGTTGTAAACAGAAGGCATATAATAAATCCACATTTCAAGCAGCATTAATTGGGCACTAGTAAGATTGCCCCTGCCCACACAGTGTTGTATAGAAGCTGGAATGCTGGGAGGGACAGGTTCTCTGTGTGATAGCCTTCTGTAGGACGTAGCCTGTGAGCACCTCCCAGTGATGACTACTGAAATTTTAGACTAGAGAACTGAAGCATCTAATGAGGATGACAATGCCCAGAAGAGTTCAATAATAAAATGGAAATGGTTTATACAGGACCATCATGCCTGGGGAATATAAGAGGACATAAGAGCAGGGAGCCTCTTTTCTTCTGGGACTGACTTTGGTACTGCACGAGGAGTAGCTCTATAAAGAACCTTTGACCAGGAAAGAGCTGCTTGACTTATAGACAGCACTTCCAAGATGAGTGGGCATCATTCTTTTGCAAGGCCGACACTCTGATTCAAGAAGGTAAAAACAGATCAGATTGTTTGGCCTGAATTGCAATCTATTTTCCTCGCAGTGATGGAAGAATTGAATAGCAGTAAAAACACCTATGTTTGGGTTTTTACCGACTTATGGGCAGTGGCCAATGGCCTGGCTGTATGGTACGACAGAAGTGCAATGTAAACCTGGCCTGCTAAAGGGATGGCTGTGTAGGAGCATGACCCTGTTGAAATTTGAAGGCTGAGTTAAAGTAGGATATGTCGATGCCCATCAGAACTCCCTTCCAGGTTTTGATGATGATTGGAGTCTCTAAGCCGATATCCCCAAGTGCTCCCTTGAGATGGCCACCTGGTCTGTGAAATGAGTGGACATGGGAGTCTATAGCTATGTAAAGATGGGCTAAATTTAGACATATTCCTCTTCATTGGAAGCAAGGAAAGCGGCTACCAAAGTAATACTCTCGAATATGTGTTTTCCACAGAGCCAGGTTTGAGTGGATAAACCAATCAGGTACCCACACAGGATAAGAGAACACACAGAAAGGGGAAATAGAACCTTACATGACAGGGTGAAGGGATGCAAAGTCCTTATTGTCTCCAAAGCCAGCTCTGTTGACTAGTGGCCCGATGATTTTACAGAGATCCCAAGCCAGCGGCTACAGAAGGTCCCAAGGCTTCAGTCTCAGACTGCTCATTTGTGATGCTCTTGGGTCAGACTTGAGCATTGTCTGTCTGAGGCCTTCCACTTATACGGTCCTTAGAGGACGGAATCCTTATGCTTACCAGCTCCTGTAGTAAGGACTTATCAACAGCAGTCGTGGCTGATGTTTCTGTAATTCGAGGCATTCTGATCACACCTGAAGGGCATTCCCATTATGTGCCAGTTGATATTAATGCCATGGCTCCCAAGAAATCCACTTTGTAAAATCCAAAAATCCCTGAGTTTTTTATACTCTTTATACTCTTGCACCCTCTGAGGCACAGAAAGCCAATAAGAACTGTCTGCCAACAAAGGAGACAGAGACTGCAGATGACTATGTGGCACATCCTCTGGTGGGAAGGCCCTGAGCATAGCTGGCAGGTGAGACTGATGCTGGTGCAGTACCAAAGGATGTACCAATAGGCCCTGACAGGAATAGAGAGTGTCTCTGGATTAGGCTTTGCTTACCCGGTGGATGGAAATGCTCACAGTTATAAAATAACTGAAACAGAGGATATTGTACAAATTTGGACAGTTGACTGTCATTTCTTCAAACCAAGGGACACCGTTTACAGCCAATAATGTTCAACAGTGGGCAGAGATCTTTCTCTTTAGAGTAATAGTTTAATAGAGAATTGGAATGGGAAATTAAAACATTGGTTGTCTAACAAGGGAAAATAAAAACATGAAGGGCTTTCTTACACACCTTCACTAGCATACTCTCACACTCAACATAAACATGGGTGGATCTGTAGAAGTGTTCCCACTAAGATTTCTATTTTTCTGGTAGAGCTGGGAAAGAGAGGGTGGGGACAGTATGATATTCTCTTTTCCTGTATCACCTAGAAAAAATTTTTCCCTACTTGATGCAGTGGTCACAGGACCAGGGCTGTAACTAAAAGAGCTGGAAGCAGGAAAGATTTCTAAGCAGGAAATTATAACTATGTTTTTAACTTCTATGTCAGAATTCTCTAAGGGCCTGATGGGGTAGGATGTGCCTTTGTCCCATTTGGCAAAATTGAGGCTAACAGAGAATGCAGCTACATTGCCTGGTGGTAAAGATAGCTCACTAGTTCTGCACCTGTGTAATCTAACCCCATGTAAACAGGAACAGACTGAGGGGGAGGCACTTGCTAGACTAGTATTGCCATCTGCAGTCTAGACCAGCACAGTGGCCAAACCTAATGTCCTTTCCTGAGGTGGAAAAGTTTAAGTGTAATAGAAAGAAGGAAAAATAGTAGCTGAGGGTAAAGAAATGAATAAATGGGTTATGTTATGTAATCAGAAAAACCTATATTACATTAACATCTCGAAAGAGGCTCAGAGCAAGAGATGATATAACCTCTCAGCTCAATTGCACCAGCTGCCTGAAAGGGTGAAGCCATATGTTGTTGAAACCGCCCCTGACAAGGTTGAATAGAAACCTGTAAACCTAAATGGCCTCACCCTGGAAGACATTTTCATAACATATGATGGACCGAATAGTTATTAATGACTGAATGAGAATCTAGTAATTTACCATATCTTTTGACTTATATGATTGTTTTGTTGTGAGGCATCCATGTTCAAAGACTAGAAGATGAACTTTGACATTGTGATTTATAAATTATTTGGTCTTTATCTACAGTTCCTTCATCCACTGTTCCTGGCTCATGGCTCCCCAAACCTTTGGAATTTACTAAATGTTCAGAGTGATCTGAGTGATTAAGGCGTCTTTTGCTATATTAATGAGGTGACATTCTGAAAGCATCTAAGGATGGGACTGGTTGCCAGTGAAACCATCCATATGATTAGAGGATTGTAACTTTCAGTCCCACCCCACAACCTCTAGGGACTGGAGAAGAGCTGGAGGTTGAATCAGTCACCAATGACCAGTGATTTAATCAATCATGCCTATGCAATGAAGTCTCCACTAAAAACCTCAGGAGGACTGAGTCTGGAGAGCTTCCGGTTTGGTGAATACGTGGAGATGCTGGGAGAGTGGCGTGCCTAGAAGGAATGGAAGCTCCAGGGAAGCCCCTTCTTCAGACCTCGCCCTATCCATTTCTTCCATCTAGCTGCTCCTGAGTTATATCCTCTTACTATAGACCAGTGATATAATAAATAACATGTTTCTCTGGGTTCTGTGAGCCATTCTAGCAAATTACTTGATTCCAAAGAGGGGGTTGTAGGGACCTGTGATTTAAAGTCAGTCGGTCAGAAGTACAGGTAACAAACTGATCGAGATTGGCATTCTGAATTGGAGGGGTTTGTTAATCTCTAATCTGTAGCCACTTGGTCAGAAGCACAAGATCAAGCCTAAGCTTGTGACTGGTACTGCGGAGGTGGGGTGGGGAGGTGGTGGTGGTGGTGGTGGTGGTGGTGGTGGGGTGTGTGTGTGTGTGTGTGTGTGTGTGTGTGGGGTGTGTGGTGTGTGTTTGGTGAGAGAATACTGTCTTGTAGAACTGAACCCTTAACCTGTAGAATCTGCTGCTATCTCTGGGTAACAGTGTCAGAAGTGAGTTGAATTCTTGGACACCCTGCAGGTGTTCTGAGAATTGTTTGATGGTGTAGGGAAACTCTCCAGCCCATGTGGGAAATTGTGTCTTCAAATATTAAGTTATTAACCACTGAACATCACTTAATTTATTATTTTTCCTATTTCTCTCAGAACAAACAAAATAAAAGTAAGAACAAAAAATAATGGGTTGTTATGTTGTTATTATGTTAAATAATGGGTAATGTTAAAATAATGAGAAGGCCCCTTGGTCTTCCTTCTATAATTCTTCTGTAAATTGAAACTGACTACATAACCCAAAAACATCTCATACCTTGCCTTGAAGGCTCAAATCCAAACCGTCTCTAAGTTCTGTTTATTATACCTCCTCTGTCTTCTTCAGATCTACTCCATCTCTGTCCTGCCAATCTTTTTTAGATTAAACACTGATTGACTGATACATGTACTTCTGCAGTACATCATACCTCTTATCCCTGTCTCCAGTCTTGTTCCTTTCAAATTCATCTTCCTATCACAGCTATGAAAGGGTTCTAGCAAAAACTCAAATATATCCCTGGCTTTTTTAAGTCCTAAAAGATGCCCATCTCATGTTTCACTTGGTATTGAAAACCCTTCATTATCTGGCCAACCATATTAGACTCCTCTTTTGCTATTCTTTCACACTTACACTTGTGCTCCAGCTTTGCTAAGCAGCGTGCGATCACAAAGTCTTCTTGGCCTGGAAATCTTCTTTGTCTCTCCTCTCTCCCCTCTGCTCTTCACCCTTCAAGAATCAGCTTAAGCATCACTTCCTCTGTGCAGCCTTCCTCTGTTTTTTTCCTCTACATCTTTGGCCTTTTAAGGAATTTTTCTACATCACAGTTATCAAATGTAAATGCAGTTTGTACCTCTTTATTCACTTGTCTCTTTATACTTAACTTAAAATTCTTTGAGGGCAATGATTTTGTCTTAGTTTTTATTTCTGCAGTACCTAGCATATTGCTTGGCACTTAGTAAATTACTGACTGAATAAAAATAGCTTCTTTTATCTTGGAATTTGTACATGAAGGACAGTATTTGCGAATTGGGTTTCTAGAGACTTAAAGTAAATTGATTTTATTTTTTCCCTAAGCATTCTGAATAATCACCTCAACCTTGTTTCTTATGCGTGGTATTGGTGGATTTGCAAATGGCAAAGTGAGTGATCATAAATAAGTACACAAATAATTCTCTCTTGTGTTATGAATTATCTAACTTAATTTTCTAGTTAATTTTGCTACATAGGCATAGTCTCATATACTAATGAAAAAAGAAATACGACGTCTTTTTGAAATGTAAGCTAATAAACAAGGACATACATTTAATAAGTGCAAGGGCTTTCCTTTTTCATGTAGGAGCTATAGTAAAAATTGATGGCACAATAATGCCTGGTCATATTCTGAATTTTTTTTTTTTTTTTTTTTTTTAGTGTTCACCAAATAAAAACCTATTCCCCTCTTCTTAGATCTCATATTCTAAAGATTAGGGCAAAAATGGTTTTTCCAGTCATGACTGCATTATTTATATAGACTCTTACTAGTCTTTGCAGTGATTTCTTATTTTTATCAAATATATATTTCAATATTTAATTAGTCCTTGGCTCCTGTATTATAACTTGCAGCAAAGACAAATGTGAAATGGGGGAAAAAAGCAAACTAAAACAAAACAGACAACATATTATTGTTCACTATGAGGAAAAAGATGACATACAACATTGATTTTAAATAATAATTAGAAATTATTTGTCAGTTCAAAATTTTCACTTTTTATAGATAAATTATAAATATTTCATTAGAATTAAGATCCTTAATATTTTTGAGATGTTCATTATTAATTGCTATATTTTTAATACTATATTTTAGTCTCTAAAATATTATTCAATATTATGACTATTGAATTTCAGACCAAACTTACTGATTTGAAATAATAAAAGAAGAAAAACTTTTTGCATGATATATCCAAGTGATCCTTTTAAAGTGGAATTCTATTCGATTATATTTTGCCTATTGATAAATTTTGTAAACTATGATACTGGTGAGCTTTGCAGTGCTAAAATAGTATTTTTTACTTTATGAAATAAAGTGTGAGTCTACTGGAAATTTGAGGACTGTATAAAATAAATTTTTCAACACTATCAGATATCGACAAAATCACCCTGCATGGTTTTATTTGTAGATTGTGACAAAGCTTTTTGCCTTCTGGACATTCATATTTCTTCCTTCCTAACATAACTTTAGTTTTATCCATGTGTCCATCCTCTTCTGAATACATATGCTTCAGGGAAGGTTGGTCCCAGCTCAAGCCCCAGGTGTGAGCTTTGATTATTCTAAGCCAAATTATGGCATTTCTATTTTTTGCCAATGATTGAGCTGAGCTTTATGAGGATGTGATGGAATTTTGTCCAAAGAGACATGAGAAAGCCTGCTGGAAGGTTCCATCTGTATGTGATGACTGGAACTACTGCAGCCATATGCTACCAGCATGAGAATGACACCAACACACAGAGAATGGAACGAAGAGGGTTACAAAGAAAATGAACCAGATCCCTGAATTAAAACTCCAGGAACTTGCCATGCCTATGGAATATTTGGTTTTTGAGATTATAAATTCTCTTAGTGTTTAAACTACTTTAAGTCAGAGTTTACTATTACAGATGGTCACCAATTTAGGATGATTTGACTTACAATTTTTTTTCTTTTTATTACTTTAGGATGATACAAAAGCAACACACATTCTGTAGAAACCCTATTTTGAATTTTGAATTTTAATTTTTTCCCAGGCTAGTGATATGTGGTGTAATATTCTCTTGTGATTCTGGTGGCAGCAGCTCCCAGTCAACCACACAGTCAAAAGGTTATGCAACCGATGCTCTGAGATATTCAGCAGTCTCCTATTATCTGTGGTTTCGTTTTCTATAGTTTTAACTACCTGCAGTCAATCATGGTCCAAAAATATTAAATGAAAAATTTCAGAAATAAACAATTCATAAATTTTAAATTATGAGCCACTCTGAGGAACGTGATGAAATCTTGTACATCCAGCTTCTTCCCACCCAGGACGTGAATCGTCCCTTGCAGATTGATTAGATGTGGCACACGAGGCAGAAAAGAATGTTAAGAATGACTCCTAGGTTTTGATTAAGACAAATAGAAAAGTCCAATAAAATTAATGTTAGAAAAGCAAGAATAAATTTGGTGACAGGAAAATACTGGATTCCTTTGAGATATGTGGAATTTGAGAATTATCTTATAATTGTGGAAGTATGTGCTATAAGACAAAATAGGACACATAAGGATAAAGGTGTTATGAACTTGGACACTGTTATGAGTTAAAATTTTAAATATTTTTGACAACTTTAATTCAAATTATTCCATAATCTTTTCTTAGTTATCTTTGTGTTTTTTTTTTTTTTTTTGCAAGAAAGTAGTGAAGGGTTATGTGGCATGATCTGAGCAACACATGGATAACTGACCCAGTCCCAGATCCCAGAGATCTCAGTTTAGTAGAATACTTGGACCAGGATGTGCTATCCTGGGAAAGTTGAGTGATAGTGAGGACTAGGTTTAATCTTTTACATATTTATGTGTTTTGTAGTCAGAAACTACATATTCTATATTGCATAACTCTTAAGACTGATGAGTTAAACCTAGCCCAGATGAGATAGTTCCTAGTAGGTATCCAGACCAGACTATGTATAGAACAGTTCTGTCCTTGTGTACAGAACGCTGGTTTGAGGTGGAGAGCTAAGCTTCCATAAGGTCTAATGTAATGTTCACTCAAGCAGGCTAATTATCTACAACTGTGTGACTAAAAGAATGGCTATTTTTAGGGAGACTCATAAGCTTATACTTTGTCTTGGTTGTAGATAAAGACATTGATCCCTTTGCTGTATATAGTAATTGTGCTTATTTACATATCCTTTATATAAGTTAAGCCTATTTTGATCTCCCAGGTGGGGTCTATGTCTCAATCTACTATGGCATCTTTTGAAATATGGTTGTCATATTGCCATTAGCCAATTGCCAACAGAATATCAAGAGATACTCTGTTTCCTTGTTTTTTTTTTTTTTTTTTTTTTTGATATTTCTGAGACTTGTTCTTCATTGATTGTTTGAGTTCTCCAGTAGCACTGAATTCTAGTGACTCACAGTGGTTAGATTTGATAATATACTTTATTGATTTGCTCCTTGTTGTTTCATTCTGCATTCTTTTACTGCTATTTTTCGAAATCACCTTAGAAAGAAATTATTTACACTTAAATTCTTGCCTCAACATTTGTTTTCAGAATGTCAAAATGTGACCACCAAAACTACATTTTTTTCTTTTTTAAGCTGTAATTATGATATATTAAAATATTTAATGGAAAAACTTGTAATATTCCATCCAATGTACATATATTCAAGAAATTTATGGGAGGATGAAATTTATGAGGTGGAGGGAGAGAGAGGACTTCATAATTATGGAAAGGTTGTAAAACCTTTTTAAAGACTTTAAGAACATCTTAGAGAAAAAGCTTTCTCTTAAGATAAAGAGCAGGAGACCAAACCACCATTTCTTAGGGGAAATGTGAACTCCTTTTCTTTGAACTGTCACATTTCAAGAAATGTAATTACAAAATGCTTCTGAGGCATTATCTCCAAGGTATTATCACTAAGGTGTCTTAGCCATTAAGCAGTGATTACAACATGTAGACACTGTATCTAGAAAAAGTTCTAGAACCTAGAAAAGGTTCTGTATTCAGGGAAGACCATGACTCTTCACTTAATAGACAAAGATATCTCCTCAGGAGGATATTATTTTATTAAAGTTAACTTTTGAGCAATTGGAAATAGATCTAATTGGAACTCTCTTTTCAGAGTAAACATGGATTACAAAATGGTAGAGGGATTATTTGTATTTAAAAAAATAATCTTTATCAGGAGACATTGAATAAAAGCTTACATTTAAATATGTATAATTGTAAATGGCTCTATTTTTCACGTGCAAGTTGGTATCTGCATCATAGATGAAATAATTTGTTCTCTATAAAAAATGGAGTAAAATTGAAGCAGAGTACAACTAAAATGTACAATTATTATAGAAACTAAATATTTTATGCAACAGTTTTAGCAGGATTCATCCATATAATATTAAAATTATTCAAACTTACTAATATTTTACACCTGAATTTTCTAGATAATGTTTAAAATATAATCTGACACATTTTCCTGGCTATTTTAAAATTTAATTATAGTTTATTTGATATATCTTTGTCATATTTTCTAACATCTCTAATTGGCATTTGAGAATTTGAATTAATATAGTTTGCAGTAACATATGTCTGTACTTATCCAAAGGACTCTTAAAAATTGGGTTTTTGCTGTAGGTTTATTAGTAATTAGGTATAACAGTAATATACATATGAATTAAAGTTTGAATTCTAATCATGAGACAAAAGATTTTAGGGCAGACATTAAATACCTATACTTTATTGATAATCAAATGCACTTTCAAAACTATATGTATATTTTTATCACTCTAAAGGAAAATTAAAGTCTACAACTACTATTAAAGGAATTTTCAGATTTATATTTGGGAAATCCTTGATTTAACACTACATAACATGATGTATGATATTGGTAAGAAAATAGTGATTATAAAATGAAGAACTTGTGCCATAGAATAAGAAACCAAATAAATTAAAAAACTTTAAGATCAGGATGGCATTTAGTAGAGTTAAATGTTAATTCACTGTGTAGACATACATGAATTTTAATAGTACCAAAAATTAAACAAAAGGAAGTAGAAATGGCTTATCCGGTAGATGTCATATAAGTTAATCTTGAACCTATAAACTATCTTAAAAGTCATTATAGACAGGCCAGGTAATGGTAGCAAAATGAAACTATTAAACAAAATTTTGGAGACTGACTTTCTGTGTTTTAATTATGGTAAAGAAGGAAAGACTCTCTTTTCTCTTCCAGATGTTTCTTCCTACCAAGAAAAGACTAGTAGCTGAAAGCCTCTGTATATTAGGAGCTTAGAGAAATGCCAACATTTGCAAACTGAAAGTGACCTGAAAAAATGAAACCAAACTAACCACCAAATAATACTTACATAACCACTCAGAATGACAGGTTGAGAGCAACTCCAGAACAAAGAAATATGATCAAATATCATTAGTGAGCTACATTCTAAGAACAAAGGAAACCGCATAACAACATTTTTAACTTTAATCAGTTATTGTTTGCTTTAATGTCATATAATTTTGGATCTATTTTCTTGGATTTTCAGATAAAACAAATAATGACTTTTAATTGGATAGATATAATGATTTTTCAGTATTAAAGGAGGCACAAATACAATACAGTATTAAAAATTTAAGTGGGAACTATTTACTATTAAACTTAATTGGAAGTATCAACATGGATGCACGCCTTTGTAAGGAAAAAAAGATGTTTTTGTCTGGCTTTATCTGCTGAAAGGGTTTACCTAGGTGTCTAGATTCTCATTGTTAATTGTATTTTTTCACTCAAATAAACCAGACTTCCTTGGAGATAAGAATGTTAGAGCCTGGAAAGTATAAATGAGACTGAAAAATCATGTTGTGTCTGAAAGCAAAGAGACTTTTAAACTTTAATAGCATCATGTCAAAGGGTCACAGAAACTAACGTTAATAGGGCTTAGACCAAATTTGTGAGAACTTAAGCATCAAAAGGAGACAAACAGCTGTGGTCTATTGAAATACATTAACTCTAAAAAGCCATGAATTATAAATTCTCAAGCAAAGCCATTTATGCATCTGGTCTAATTATTTTATTGCATCAATGAAGAAAATAGAAACTATTAACTGTTAACTCAGTAAAATTGTGTTTTCTGAATCATGGGAAATATCAGTTAAAACACATACACATGACTTAGAGTCAGACAATGCCAAGTGAAATGTAGAAAATTCACTTGGATAAAAGATTAAATATCCTGAAGAATTATATAGTCCTATGAATATGAAGGAGTGAGAACATATCCATTCAAAAAGTCTTTGTAGTTACAGTTCTGAAGTTCCTAACAATGATGTAAATAATTAATTTAGGCTTTGATTTGAGGTAAAATCATACTAAATTGTTCTCAATATTGGAACATTCGATGATAACTTTAAATTCAAGGTATTTGTAAATTTAGCATATTGAATTTATAAGAATTTCTATTCAGGAAGGTTGAACATGTTAAATCATGCAATATAAATACTGAAAAAGGCAATACTTGAGGTGATCCAGTTAAATTGACTTCATACACAGACCATTAACCACTAACACTGGTATCTCTGTTTCATTCTCTGACCACTACTGCTTGACCTACAAAAAGCCAACATCAACAAGGAAAAATCTGCCTCAACATCAACAAGCTCACTGTATTCACAGTCTAACCACATCTAGAAGAGATCCTGTATCTCCTAAATTCCATTTTCCTGGCTGAATCTGGCAACCACCCAATTTCATATGTAAGCAAAAGGGAGATAATAGACAAAAACTGCTTAGTTTACATATTATTTTATACTATAGCAGTTTCTCATTTGGTGTATGGTCCTCTTTGTGATGCTTTTAACACAGAAAATGCCTGTCTCATAATAGGACAATGCCAGGAATTGAGGTCCTTCACCCACTAGCAAAATAACGTTCCAAATTAATTTGATACTGTAATAATGGGAATACGCCTATTCTCTAGATGGCCCAAGATTTTCTCCTTTAGGATGGCAAATGCTATTTCAGCATGTTTTTTAAGGTACACATTTCCTAATGTATATGTGAAGTACTAAATAGCTTCACATATACATTACATTACATAAGGTACACATTTCCTAATGTATATGTGAAGTACTAAATAGCTTCACATATTCATTACATAGGTTAATGCTATAGACAATATTTTTTACACTACATCTAAAAAATATTGACTATAGCATTAACCTATGCTTATCAGGAAGGCCTTTCTTCCCTGTCTATCCTGTCAAAGGTCTCTCTTAATTACTGGGAAGGCATGCCCATAGCATAATGAATATATAGGTATAAATGTGTGATGAAATCTGTTCCATAATCCACAGTAATTCATTTCACATTCTAAAATTTGAACATTTAACTTATAAAGAGATTGTCAATGTTTTTCTACTCTAGACAAACATAGGGACTACTTTATTTATCTTCAATGTAAACTCTCTGGTGGATACTGAGTATTTTTCTGAACAAATGAGATGATCTCCTTTAAATATTTGTTATTACTCCTTTCAGTTAGCTTTTTGAATGTTTTCTCACATTTCCCTTTCCCTTCTTACCTGAGTGTTATGAGGCTCTTTCTCCTCTCTTGAGCACAGTGCAATTTTTAGGGGCATAGAAATCTGAATAACCAACTTAGACAATAATTATCTAGCAATGTAAAGGTGTACATTCCTCACAACCTTGAAACTCCACTCTGAGGCCCATATCCCAGAAGAATGAACTGCCTGTGCACCAGACGACATGTACAGCACGTTCATGACAATGTTATTAATATCAGCTAAAGACTGGAAATAACCCAAGGCCTATTGAAAGGAGATTGAATTATTATATGGCAATGAAAATCAATCTATTACAGCTTAAGTAAAAACAGAAATGACTTTAAGAAACATAACGTTGGATCAAAATGCTAGTAATATGGAATGATTACAATTATATATGACACCATGTAAAATTAAATGATACAGTATTTAGCAATATAGTTATCTTTGTACAATTAAAAGGAAAAGCAATGAATTGATCAATATAAAACTAGTTTCCTAGGAAAGAGCACACAGGGGCTTCTTTCTTTTAAAATGGTGTTACGTATACTTAGATGTCTTTTTTTTCTCCTGGAAGTTTGTACCTTTATGACCACCTTCATCCAATTCGCCTCCCATCCCTGCCCTGCCTCAGTAGAAAGGAAATCTTGTTTAAATATTAAGTATATGCAAGAGAACACCTAAGGTTTGACAAAATTTTGGCAAAATTAATCTTCTCAAAGAAAAATCAGTGTAGAAGAGTAAAAGGAAAAGACTGCAGCTAAAAGGGGAGTGGGGATTTGAGAAGGAGCTGTGGACACTCATGAGGGTTGAGTCAGATCATCAAAGAGAAACTTGATTCTATTTCACAGTTTTCCTAAGATTTTTTTCCAATCAATACATATATTTTTACTATTAGGAAATTTAACCTGCAGTAACAATGATTTCCATTCACTCAGTAGAGTCATGTAATTCTTTAAAGCAAGTATGTTTGGTGGATTGGATTAAGTTTGTAAATAATTAAAAGGAATCACCAAAAAGTTATTAGTACATACATAGAAGACTAAGTGCCAGGAAGCAACCAAATCAGTGCTTCTCACACTATCCTGTGCCTACAAATCACGTGGGGATTTTTGTCAGAATTCAGATTCTGATTCAGTAGATCTGTGGTGAGGCTCTCAATTCTCTATAACAGATTCCATTGTGATGCCCATGTTGCTTGTCCATGCATCATGTTTTGAGTAGCAAGAGTTCAAACTTTTCCCATATGTGGTATTTAAAATTTATAATAATTTAAGATGTGAAATTTTTAGGAATTTAAGCTTATCACTTAAATAAAAAGTACTTGCAAAACAATACTGAAAGTAGAAATATAGACAATGAAGATAAACTTTCAACTATAGATATTGAACTTAAAATTCCAGAGGGGTATATTCCATTTCTTGATGTAAAGATTATGTCTCATTCTTGACTAATGTTCTGCTTGTAATGCCAGAAAAGTGCTTTTTTAGAAAAGAAATTGCAAGATGATTCTCAATTAGTGCTTAGATTTTAATATTTTTTGGATAAATCCAGTATCGCTTTCCTTTAGAAAAAAATAAGAAATGTTAAATTATTTTCAGAACCTAATTAAGAACACATGGTTTCAGTTTACTAATTTTATTTAATGCACAGGATATTCAACTTGAAAAAAAAATCCTGTTTTGCATGTTACTTTATATTACAAGATCTGCTTTAAGATACGAGTGATGCTCCTTGTCTCATCTTGTTTAATAAGATATAGATAATTCTGTTTAATCTAAGTTTTTTTATTTAATCTTTTGTCCTTGGGTAAGGTAGACAAATTGAGTTTCCCTTGTAGTTTATTTATTCTGTCAGAGATTCTGAATCAGGAGTTTAAAGTCGCTGTCTGACAAGAGCAAGTCAACATCTGTTGAGTTGATTTATTATTTATGTATTAGATTTTATGGCAGTCTTCCTCTGAAGAGCTGAAAGTGTTCTAAACATAATTCTTACACTTTTCAAATACCTTTCACAAGAAACACCTCTAAACATCTCAACATGAAAAGCGGCAGAGAAGAAATCGAATGAGGAAAACAAGAAAGAAGAGGACTCCAGGGCAAATGATCACAACCTCAAATAGGTGTGCCTAATAATCTAAGAATTCACTTTGCAAGGCCACTGAGGATGTGCTTGTCTCTGCCAGAGCTTTCCCCCTGAACATTTGTCATCAATCAGTGCATCGCACTTGGCTCCTAGAACCTCTTTTACACTGCCACCTTCCAACATTCTGTTGATTATGATAATCCAGGAATTTAATGTGTTAATAAGACTTTAGGCTCACCAAATCATTCTTGCTCTCTACTCCTAAAGATAGTGGAATTTCTTAGAAGGTGGGTTTGTGGTAGGAAAAAAAGTAAATGTTCTTAAAATTTGTTTCATCAGACTTACATGTTGTACTGTTTGTGCTGAGGTATACATCACAGCAGTGACTGAAATGAGCAGGTGTTAGAGATAAGTGTATTTCTGAAATAGAGTATCTATATTCTTTCATGGTCTCTTTAAACTAAATATGTGGAGAAAGAAACTTGGTATAATACTTATTGTTTTCATTCATCCTTGATGAAACATTCGGGTTTCAACACTTTCCTTGCTGAGAACATATTTATTTGAAACAGATGTCTTGCTAAAACATTTCATAAGATGGATCTGATTTCTCAATTACAAAAAGGCCACCCATACCAATTTAGCACTTTTCCATATATTTCTTTATTACTATGTAGACCTTGGCTTTTTATATAGCATGCATAAATCATTTAGTATATTTCATTCTCTCCATATGTTAAAAGGGAATAACAAGATCCTCTTCCTGCATCTTGATACTTTTAGACTTCTTTGGAAGATACATTATTGTTGATAGTGTATAAGAAGACTTTATGCTGGTTAGACCATAGAGAAGCTGAAGGTTGAATTAGGCCATAAGGAATAAACAGGACTTAACTGACCTGTTGGATGGAACTGAAGACTCTCTTTAAAGAGAGTAACGCAGAGTGTAAAGTACATGGAGCTTGGGAAACTGGAGCCTAGCTAGACTGAAGAAACCAAGTAGTGAGATTTGAGATTAAAAAGTTGGTAGGAATGGGTTGGGCAGGAGATGGGGCTTAAATACCTGGATAAAGAACTAACAGACACTTGGGAGTATTTTACCATTTGTGAGCGCAGGAATGAGATGGTGAAGGCAGTACTTTAACATAGTTTTAAGAACTGTGTATGAAATGTGTCCAGTGCATACCTCAGGCCAACTTGACAAGAATATTAAGTAGTGTCATTTAGAAGGGAAAAAAAAAGGATACATGTGGCAGACATTTCAAAGGAAGCTTCCGTAAGAATTAGAGACTGATCAAGTGTCAGGGATAGTGTTGTCTCTTCATAGTTGTCCCAAGCATTCTGCCTAAAGCATTAGGGAAATGAACAATAATAGTAAAATCTAGATGAGTGATGACTTCGGTTTTAAAAAATGTTGATTTAGGTTTTAGACATTTTGAATTTGAGAGAAGAGAATAAAGGATTCATTGAGAAGAAAAAAGGACTATATGGATTTGAGAATTAATTTTTATAATGTCTAAATCAAAAGCCTTAGGAAAAGAAAAACTGACTGGGCTTTGAATAAAATGAGTAGTGAGCTTAATAAATAAAATTTAATTTTTCAGAAGTAGCATGACATCAAGTGAAATAGGTCTGAGTGAATATAATTTAGAGGCATTGGAACAATTATTGCATATTTTTCCTTGATTATATAAATAAAATATATCATTGTAGAAAAAATTTTAAATGAGAACAAATATAAACAAGGAAGAAAAAAGCAGCCTTAAAATCACCACCCAAAGCAACAGCTATTAAAATTTTAACGAATTTATGTTCCCTTTTTATATGTTATTCCATAGTTGATTCTGGATTTTTTGTTGTTGTTGTTGTTAACTTTAGTGTCTTCCTTGGCTTTATATAAACTTCTGTCATACCATTAAAAATCTTAAACATCATATATCGACTGCCTTCACTGAATTCTATTAGGAGTGATTTAAGTGGTCAGTTTTGGAATCAGATAGCTATGTTTTAAATTCTGGAATCACGATGAACATATTGCATGATACAAAGTCATTTAACTTCTCTAAGTCTAAGTAATTTCACCCCAAAATATAGGAATAAAAATAGGACTTATTTTATAAACTTAGAAAATTAAAGATTAAAGATCTGTAAAATAAATATTTAGCACAATGTTTATAAATTTTGACAGGTCTGTCTGGAATTAAGTATTTCTGTTCTGGCTCTGTTTTCATATTTCTGCCTTAAGAACTCTTCCATATTTATTCATCCATATTTCTTTACATTTTTTTTCTTTTCCTCCATTCCTTTCCTTTTCAGTAAGAACTACATTTTTAACCTTGACTGAAAAAGAAGAAAACTGGAAAAAAATCTATAATGGGCTTGACTTTAGCACAATTGTAGCTTCCCATTCTCATTCCCAGATTTTTAAAACAAAAAGGTCACTGGAATATGTCACTCATAGGTACCTCAGCACCCAGTCTAGTTACTGACTTAGTACTCTGGCCTCAAACAATCTTCAACAAGATGTTCTTTCTTGCTTGTCTGGATATAAGAACCAACTAATTTGGGGCGTGGTTGATTACACTCCACCTTTTAACTGACTCTTGTCCTGCCCTGCTCAGGACTTCTGGCCTAACACAGATCTACTACCTACTACTTACTTCTGACCCTTCCCATTGGCTACCACATCTTCTCAAAAATAGCTTCTCCCATTTCTCTCCTGAATTAGGAAACTTACCAGCAATTGGTTGCTGTAGCAAAGACCTATGTGGACAGTGCAGCGAAGGGAAAAATCAAAGAGTTATCAAATTCAGATTCTCTGAAAAGTAGCAAACCAAAATGCGATTACTTCTACATGGCCCATTTACCAAGTGGTTTCAGCAGTACAAATTGAGTAAGCACCATTCTTAAGCTATTATTTTTTCTATTTTTTATTAATGTAGTTAATATATAGTATTATATTAGTTTCAGATATACAGTTGTTCAACATTCATATACATAAGTAAGTGATCACTATGATGTCTAGTAATCATCTGACACTATACAAGGTTATTATGATATGGATTCTATTTCCTATGCTCTATGTTATATCCTCATGACTTATTGATTTTATACCTGGAAATATGTACCTCTTATTCCCCTTCAGCTTTTTCGCCCTATCATCCACCCCCTTCCCCTCTGGTAACCATCAGTTTGTTCTCTATGTCTATAAGTCTGTTTCTGTTTTGTTTGTTCATTTGTTTTGTTTTTTAGATTTTACATGTAAGTGACATCATACAGTATTTGTCCTTCTCTGCTGACTTATTTCATTTAGCAGAAGATCCTCTAGGTCCATCTATGTTGTCACAAATGGCAAGATTTTTTTTTTTTATAGCTGAGTAATAGTAACAGTGTGTGGGTGTGTGTGTGTGAGTGCACTTTATCCATTCATCTACTAATGGATACCTTCATTGTGCAAAAGCTTTTTAGTTTGATGTGATTTCATTTGCTTATTTTTGTTTTTGTTGCCCTAGATGGGCAAGACATATCTAAAAAAATACTGCTAAGACTGATGTCAAAGAGTTTACTGTCTACGTGTTCTTCTACTTTTATGATTTCTAGTCTTACATTTATCTGTAATTATTTTATGTTTATTTTTGTAAATAAAATACAAAAGTATCAGAAAATATTCTAGTTATATTGCATATAGTTGTCCAGTTTTCCCAACACCATTTATTAAAGAGATTGTCTTTTCCCCAAAGTATACTCTTGCCTCCTTTGTCGTGGATTAATTGGCCATATAAGCATAGGCGTATTTCTGGGCTCTCTATTCTTTTCCATTGATCTATGTGTCTATTTTTGTGTCAGTAACATACTGTTTTACTATAGCTTTGTAGAATAGCTTGAAATCAGAGAGTATGATACCTCTAAATTTGTTCTTTTTTTATTATTTCTATTACCTTAAAAAATAATCTTGGAGGGGTGATTCCTTTTGGTTTGGTTGGTTTGGAGAGTAGAGTAGTGCGTGTGCATGCGTGTTTGCGTGCGTGTTTGCATGCGTGTGTATGTGTATATGTGGCTTGAGGTCACAGAAAATTAGAAGCTTTTAGTTTAAAACAAAATATGTGACTGTCTCTCAAATATGGAGGGAAAATATAGAAATGCTGCCTCGGATCACTTGAAGGAAAGACAGGAGAAATTTTTTTGGCATTTCTGCCAATAATTTATGGAATTAACTGACCAAGCAACTTTTACATTTATAGTTTTGATGAGCGGCAGTGAAAATGTCACAAAGTAAACGCAACCTGTCTTGCTGTTGTTCCAATGCCCATAAAAAAATTCTTTCTGACAATTTCAATGCCTCTTAACAAATCCCAAGGTTATACTTCTCCAGGATTGGTATAATAATGAGTTGGCCTTAAAATGTGTGTTTCATTTAAAGATGCATTTAGTACCTTTTCTCCTACAAGAGTAAAGCTTTAAACATTTTTTTTGTGCCTCATATACAGTTTTGGTGTTTATAGCAATTCTTAGGTAAATCTCAGCTATAAGTATGTACTTTGTAAAATAATCTAGCTTAAAACCATCAAGCTATGTACCCATGGTGCTTATTTCTTGTCTTTATTCATTTGTTTTGTTTCACATGAGTAGAGACAAACACTGAAGTTTGGGTAATTTTAAAGTAAATTTTAAATATTTAAAATTTTTATTATAAATTAATACTTTAATTTGAGATTTAATATTGACTCTCATTGTAAGTGACCATAACAAATGTGCTTAAGTTTTCATGCTTTTGTTTTTCTATTGGCATAATAGGTAGTGTTGACATTTTACTTAACCTACAGGGTTATATTAAATTTTATGTCAGTCAGTTGCCAAAGATCTGTATTTAGTGGACTTTGGTTAAGGTATAAAGGGAAGCAGCATTAACTGGTTGCCCACCAAATAACGACTTTGTAAAACTGGTATCTCCTTACAAAAGGAGATAACTTCTCTGCTGTTCAGGGAAGATAGGTAACTTGTCTAGATTACCGAGTTAATCATGTACATAAAATTAATTTTTCTTTTATTAAAAATTTCAAACATATATAAAACTAGAAATAATAGTATAATGAACTTCTTATGTATCCATCACTCTGTTTAAACAATTATCAAGTCTTGGCCAATCTTATTTCATCTTTCCTCTCTCACTTTTCATCTCCCCCTGTTTTACTTTGAAGTAAATAATCAAATTATTTATATCTAAAAGAGAAAAATTAAGATATTATCAACAGCACTCTCATAGCACTTAAATTATAATTTCTTAATATTAAATATAAAGGGTTCAAATTCTTCAACATCATTTTTTCACTTTGATTGCATTATGATTAAAATAAAGATAGTGCATTGAAATCAGTTCATGCAATTGTTCTATTTTTAACCCAAAACTCCCTTTCTTCTCCCTCTTTTTTTTTTTTATTTTTATTTTTTGGTAATTCAGTTGTTGAAATTACAGAATTGTTTGGCAAAATATTCTACAATCTGGTTACATTCCTCTTATGTTAAGATGTTATGCTGTTCCTATATGTTTTATAAAGTGGCTGTTTAATTTAGAGATCTGATTAGGTAGGGGTTCTATATTTTAAAACAATCATTCTTAGGTGATATTGAACACTCATATCAAGAAGGACCTACTGTGTGATTTTTCTCTTTTTGCAGTCATTGATTATTTCATCAAGAGTTGCAGAATTATAATATTTAAATTCTAATCTTTATTACCTGCAACACTTTATGAAGAGAAAAAATTACCCTCATCAGTTTTAGTATGAGGTGCAGTTCTTATAGAAAGTCCAGATTAAAGTTTGATATTTTTCCTTTATCCAGTTTTTTAAAAACGTTAAATTAATTATATGCAACATCATCTATAAGTAATCAAGGATTATTTTTTTAAAAAAATTATGATCTTATGGATTTAAATGTATTTGAGTTAGTCTCCCATTTTAAAAATATAATATTAATAGGATCATCGTTAGATGAATGGCAGAATACAATCTTTCTCTACATTGTTTATTCACTTAGGTATATGTACCAGGGATCACTCCATAGCCATATATACTAATTACTTACTACTTTTATAAATATGTGTATTTTATTATGTAGTTATGAAATAATATATTCAAATTTCTACTAATGGTTACCCACCGCCATTTGTTATTATAAATTATAATGGTCTAATTGACAGACATTTGTGTAGATCTCTCAAATTTTTCTACGATATCTTTAGAATAATCTTTAAAGAGAGAGATTGCTATATCAAAGATTAGAATATTTATAATTCTGCTGAATATTGCCAAATTTCTTTCCATGAGGGTCGTGCCATTTTGCATTCCCTCCAGCAATGTCTGAGTGTCCCTTTGTCCTCAGCCTCATCAAGTAAAGCTATCTACCTTGTGAATTTTTGCCAATACTTTTTCTACTAATTTATTTTTAATTAAAACGATTGAGGTGACATTGGTTAATAAAATCAAATAAGTTTAAAGTGTATAGCTTAACAATATGTCATATATTGCATTGTGTATTCACCACCCAAAGTTAGATTTCCTTCTGTCACCAAATATTTGACCCCTTTTATCCCTATCTACCTCCTCCCTCCCCCTGCCACTAATCCATTGTCCATGTCAATGGATCTCTGTTTGTTTGTCATATTTGTTTGTTGCTTTCAGTTTTATATCCTAGATATAAGTGAAACCATATGGTTTTCAGCTTTTTCACTCTGACTTATTTTGCTTAGCATGACATATTGTCTTCTCTTTCACCTAATTTATATAGTTTGTAATATAAAAGTAATTCTGTTATTTTTTCAAGTTGTGAAAACAAGAGTGTGCTTCTCCATTTATTTCTAGACATTACTGCAGTCTATGCCAAATTTTACTGACTTTTGTGATTTTACTGACTTCTTTTTATACATTTCAAAACCATACCTGAATACATTAATTAAATTTTTCCAAAGACCATTTCTAGGATATCTCTAATCAGTTCAGTCTATCTCTGTGGTGTGTAACTGATATAGTTAGATCCTGCCTACTGGGTTGTCATGTAGATGGTCTGTTCTGATCAGTGTGACAGAATTTTGACTAAATTGCTTTTTGGGATATTTCACTTTTCTGTTAAGTTTACAACACTGCTTCAAACAAAGAAAGCTTAGAAGACTTTATCTAAAAAAACATACAGAACACTTTTTTTAGAAAAAAATGAAGGCAAGACTAAACAGTGTTGAATTTCTCAGCTCTTTGAGTAACTAATATAATTTCTGATCGTGATATATACTGCTTTCATTTATTGTCCTGAATTTTAATTTTTTGCCTAAAGCTAGCTATTTTTTCTTAAAGTGAATCATTGATTTGTTCTCCCTCAAGCAAATTTCAGACTCACAACCACCTGCAGTGATAGGCTTGTTGTGACTACAGAATCAGTCAGGGAATGAAAGCTGTTTTGAACTATACATGTGAAAAAAACCTTTTCTCTTTTTCCAATCAGAGAAATAGCCCAAACTCCCTTCAACGGAAAGCAAACAGAAGCAATAGTTCATGAAAATATTTATGAAATGGGATGTAGAAACCAAACATAGTGGCAGCCACTTAGACCTTTTAGATTTAAGTGCTTTTGTTTTTAGCAGAAATAAACATAAACCTAGCTTTCCAAAACTCAGGTTCTGCCTGAGATTTCATGAGTTTTTGCAGAGGAATATGGTTTTATATTAGGGATAAGTAAATGACTTTAATTTCTACTTATTCACTATAAAACCAAGTATGACGTATCAGTTCCATTAAGTTCCGTTCATCAGAAACTCACTGTTGCTACATGCAAGAGAAGCTATGTGAGGTGTTAAGAAGTTAGCTCTCAAGTTAATTCAACATCTCCTTTTGATCCCTCAATGTTCTTTTAAAACACATCCTTTTGAAGTTTGGAGAGAAATAGTCTGTGGATTGTGTTAGAATCACTAAGCACCACCTTATTTGTGTATCTCTAAAATGAGGCTGCAGTATTTTTAACTATTCAAAACACATTTATTTTAGATTTTTTTTTTTGTCCAAGCTATTCTTTGTCTAGATATGTATTCCAGACAGAGAAATGAAGATGCCGCTGAACATGAAGTGGGGAACACTGAATTGATGAAATTGATGCTAAATCAATTTCTGGCTCAAAAAGCCATGCTGAATGTTCTTACTACAGGGGGAAAAAGAATAGAATTATGAGTTAGTGCCACGTGTTAGAATGTGGTTGAGCCAGTGAGATGGACCATCAGGAAGGGGAAGAGGATTTGGATGCAACTTATGACATCTCCTCCTCTAAAGAGAACAAGGGGCACCAAAAGCTTTTATTGTTTTTAGGGAATATTGTGAAGGGAATGGTATAATTAAACTATCTTTAAAAATAAAAGTGATATAATAGGTAAAACTTTTTTCGATATCTTTATTAGCAAGCCATTTTCTCTGTCTGCCATTAAGTTTTTCTCGTGAAATGAGCTGAAAAAGAAAATATACAATGTAGATGAAACCTGTTAGAGAATTAAAATAAAAATCTGCTGACCCCAGGGAATTATGGGGACAAAAGGGAGCAGAGGGAAGAGAGACGTCTGGCTGAGATGTGTGAGCCCTAGTGTCATTTCTCTAAAATGAAAACCTGGATCAGAAAGTATGTCAGATTCAGAGGGGGACATTAAAGCTGGAGAGACTTTGGCTTCTCTTCCCATTTAGGACTCTGTACAGACAATTGGTAGTACACTGCGGTCTGGAACTGACTCAGGGCTGTCCTACAGAGAACTGAGTGCTGTAATCAGGTAGAGAGGACCTACTTAGTATCCATGAGTTAAGAGTTGATTGTCTTTGGTTATAAGGCACCAGAGTTTTCTTCTTGTCTCATACTGGAGAATGGGGAAATCTTGAAGCTGAGAGTCTGTGAGCATGCTATGGTTCAGAGCCAAGATGACTCTACAGTACAGGCTGTAAGTCTATGAACCTGCGGTGAACAAAAGGAAAGAAAATCAGAATGTGTTTGCAATTCTTATAAGAATACCAAGGTGGGGCCTGGTCAGGCATAAGATCTCACTGAGGCCCAACCTAGTTAATAGAGACAAATGCCACAAGGTATTTCAGGCAAGGACTAACATATTGCTCAAGGATGGAAACTAACGCAATAATGCCTCGGAAACTCTAACCAGCACAGACACAAGAACCAGCACAAGGCAAGGTGTTTCCTTTCCACTAATATTGTGAAGTTTTCAAATAAACTACCTTTAACAAACCTAGGTGCCTTCTTGGAGTAGAGCAAATGTAGAGTCATATCTATATAAACAAGAGGCTGAGTATTCACTGAAACTGTTATAAAAACATTTAACTAGGTTGGGCAAGTTTAACATTTATTTTTACTACTTGGAAAGTAAGATCAGTGATAAGTAAAAGAAGATATATTTTCTGGGCACATTTAAGTGCAGTGTAAATAAATTTGTAACCCCATTAGAATTTCATTATAGCTCTCTGTCATCAATTCTTTATATAGCAGTGGGGTGTAAGTGACTTTAGGGCAGAAAGCTATCTGATTCTTCTCTGGTAGCTGTTGTGAAGAGCATAATATTTGGCATATAGAAAATGCTAAAACAGTATTTGTTAGATTAAAATGAATATATTGCTACTAAGAGCATTTGCTTTAAAATCAAGGTTCCCTTGTGATTGGGCTAGAATTCTAGTATTTTTCAGAGGTTCTGAATCTTCCGGAAGGATTGATTCAAAGGCAGTTTTAGCAGAAGTATGAGCAAAACATAAGATAAAATGGGAAAAGTGTGTTTGTAAAATGGTGAGTTCTCCAATTTGGCTGATTAGGGATTATCATTGTCAGAATTAAATTCCATTAATTAACAGTTTTAGTTTACTTAACACTTTTGCCATTAGCAAGTTACTGTGCTTTGCAATTTAGACCCTTTGTTTCAATTAATACTATGGCAATGGGTAATACTATTGTATTAGTCAGGTTCCAATTAGGAGATGGAAATCACACAATAATTCAAACAGGGAAAGTTAAATATAAAGAATTACTAACTATATTATGTGATTAACTAGTAAGAGGAAAAGAAAACTAAATTCCAGAATAGCAAATATTGGGCAAAGCCTCTACTCTTAGCTAGGGCTTACACCCAAGAAAGAGAAATCTGGACAATTTCCTTCCATGGGCTTGAGATCCAGACATTGTTGGAAAGGATGCAGTCATAGCTCACTGGCTGACAGAAGTTGGATGAGGTGTTGCAAGCAGGTCTCATGGGGGAATCTCGTTCTGGGGTGATGGGGAAGCTGTCCATGGGGAAGTGCAGAGCCTCAACTCTAGGAAAAGCCAAGGGAAAGCTGTTCACAGGGATGTGCGGGGATGGTAGCACTTTCTGTAAAGCTGCTCAAGTGAGTGCCAAAGGAAGCAGCTCATGGAGAGGTGTCACACATTGCTTGCTAATAGGTGCCATTAGCTGCCACACCATAACCTGGTGTGCTGCAAGAATCTGTGAGAGAGGAACACCTAAATCAGGAAGAGAAACATCTACCTTCTCTAGTGTTCCTCTAGCGTCCTCTACTGATAAAGCTTAACATCATGCCCACTGGCAAAAGAGAAACAATTATAGTGTCCAGTAGCAAGTAATGAAAGGTAAATTTGGAGCCAAAAGGCATTAAATTGATAACTAGAAGAACCATCTTGTTTGCATTTTATAGGTTAGGAAATCAAGTGTCAGGGCAATTTTTGTCACTTTGCTAGTCACTCAAGTAATCAGAAAAACTTGGGATCTAAACATTTGTTTTTTAGTTTTCATTTTATATTCCTGCTCTAGAAGATTCATCTGGCAACAGTGTACAGGACAGAATGCAGTGGGAGTGAGGCTGGGGTAGGAATATCTGGTAAATTGTTACAGTGAGCCAGATAAAACATGGGGGCTTCTGAAATATCCAAGTACTTGGATCTTTCTAGTGTGAGCTCTGAATTTTCTTATCTAAGTTAAGCTGGTAAATATAAGAATTTACAGTTGTTTGAGTGTCGTATGGTGAAAGTAATTGATGAGAAAATGCCAAGAGACTCATTTTAAGGCTGTGTTTTTATATGTATACAGAGAATACAAGTTATCATATTTAGATAGTTGTGAAATGCAAAAGATCAAGGACAATCTCCCTTTTAGAGGAACGGGCTTCTCCTGGCTTCAAAGCACTGAAGATCCCAACAGGTCCCTTACTATTCATTACCATTCTCTCCAGGAATTTCTAGGTTCTTCTTACCCTTCCCAGTTGCTTTGGTGTCTCTGTATGTGCCTGACTGCTTACCAGATGCAGGTAACTGTGGCATCCCCAGCACAGTCCTGAGGGCCTAATAGGCAGGTTTGCAGGATGGATTACTCAGGTATGTCAAACCCTTGTAAGCCTGAATTTTAGCTCTGTCTGATATATCCAAGCAACTGTGTATTATTACCTTTGTCTATAAATTACGTGGACTTACAAAGAGAAGTCTTCTAGAGTCCCAATTCTCACTTGGAAAAATGCACAAGGATGTGTAGAATATGTATTATCCTGGATTTACTACTGTACTATGTCCTCTTTACTAAACACAATCTTAGAACTTAGCTACAGGACTGCTCTTTTTGGTTTTTCTTCTACTTCCCCCCGCAAGCTCCAACCCCTCTTTAGACTAATACACAGAATATGTTGGTGGTCCTAAGAATACGCCATGCAGACTTGCAACTACGGGGAGCATAACTGACCACAGGCCCCAAAGGCTGTGTTCTGAAACCCACAGCTGCATTTCCACTTGTAGTCAGGGACCCAGCACAGCAAGGCAATGACGGGAGGCCCAGTCTAGGAGACAGGAGAATCCTCTGATAGCGTTTTTAACCTGAGGACTCTCCGACAGTCTTGCCAAACCTTCCTTAGACTGTCTTGCATCTGAGTGAGTCATTTCTGTCCAACTCATTTCCTCTCTTTTTCACTTTTTTAGTGATTCGGATAGTGGTGTGAGACCTCTCCCATCCTTTCCTGTTTTTCTTTTTTTGTTTTTTGTTTTTTATTCTGTTACTCTGTAGGTATCTCCCCAAATAAAGTATTTGCACTTTTAATCCTATTTTGGTATCTGCTTCTTGGAGCTCAGAACTAACTCAGCGGTGAATTCATATAAGTGGGTTCAAACCAGGGCTTGGCTGTTTCCTGGAGACAAGGCCTGTGTCAGTTACTTAATCTCTGTTCTTCATTTAGGCATACCTAATATGGGAATAATAATAATTATCTATGATATAGGATTATAGGAATAACAAATTCATATATATAATAAAAATAAATGCTAGCTATTGTTATGCTTTTATGTTTATAACAGTTTACTATATGGAAATCTAGGTGAGAAAATCCTACATGAGCTATCAGCAATGTTTTTCAGTACATCTTGTTAGGTACCTCTGAAATTCATACTTATTGCAAAAAAAAAAAAAGAAGAGGAAGTCACTATAAGGAAGTTGAGGAATAAAAGCAGAAAATGAAAGCAATATTCGTGCTTTCCATATGCTGTTAGCAGAGTAATTAACATAACAAAAACTTCCACATGCACAATTTAGAAGACTCCACTTTGCTGTATTTAACCACCTTACGTGAATAACAAGAGAGAGTAAATTACAGAAGTGGTGGGACATCACTGATGCCTGGGGATATCCTGCATGTAAATGAGATGTGTAAAGGGTAAGAGGAAACAGTAAGCAGTTATCTAATAAACAGTAACCAGCTTCTTGTGCATAATCACTTGCGTAAGTGATTTTTACCAAACATATTTGTAAAAATATAATTTAAAAATGTTTTTCTCAATGGAATTTTAATACAGACACAATATCTTAGAATAACTATCCCGGAATGCTCTTACATGATCCCATTGTACGTCATACTTTAGGCTTTTTAAAGCATTTTCATGTAAGTTATCTTAAGTAATTCTCACAACTACCTGAGAGTTAATAAAATAAATATTAACAATCTTACTTTATATCAAGGTAAACTGATGAATGAGACTATAAAGACCCTGTAAAGGACACTTTGCTCCTTCCTTACTTATAATTTAATGGGATTCTAGATCTACAAAGGAATTGGATAAGTTCAGTTTTATTCAGATCTCTTCAATACCAATTAGTTTGGTCTTGGACCCTCTGAGACTTTCCAAGGTTTTTGGGGGCAGAAATCTCACTGGCTCTGTCCAACAAACTGGACACTCTGCAAGTCAGGTATTTTCTGAGACATTTTTTCAAATATATTTGATGCAGTGACAAAATATAGTTTCCAAACAGTCAGATCTTATTCAAGTAGCTTTCCTAAAATCTATAGCTGTTTGGTCTGGCACATAGTTCCCATCAAGATTCTGTCCAAGAACGAGGAATAAATGAGCCATATGGATTTTAGCCTCTCCCAGTGAGCGAAAAATGTGTTTGATTACAGAGCTGAGAGTTCCTAGAGAAGAAGGTATGTAATAGATGCAACTCCCTGCTGGATCTTGCTATATATCTGCCTTGAAAATGGTTTGCGATGGGGCTTTTATTTATATGAGTCGTCTTTGTGACTCTAAAGCAAAATTTCTCTAACGTTTTCAAATGAAATTGTGCTCCTATTTTAATCTTCCTAGTATCCCCTTTTCGGTGAAATAAAGAAATAAGATAAAGAATGAATACCTGCAAAAGAAATAAATGCCACACAATTACAAGTCATTTGTCTGCTTTTTAATTTTATTGTTTAACTTCCTGTTAAAGATAGCCATATTTTACTTTGGTCAACCAGTATCAGAAGGAAGTTGAAAACTTAGTAATTCAGAACAGAATTGTATTTTCCAGGACTAGCACATAATTTGTTTTAGTCTTTCTCCTTCTGGAAGATACCGATCCAAAAATAGCTGATGAAAGTGAGCACTTTAGATGATTAACCTGGCCTGCCTCTTGACTTTATTTCTTCTGGCAGAAGAAAGTTAGTGAATGTAAGAAACACCT
The DNA here is from genome assembly GCF_902729225.1 of Pteropus medius. NCBI lineage: Eukaryota > Metazoa > Chordata > Mammalia > Chiroptera > Pteropodidae > Pteropus > Pteropus medius. The sequence goes on from NW_024346062.1 coordinate 16,311,788, forward strand.
AAGATTCTTGTTGAAAATGCAATTTCGTAGGCCCCATCACCTTCAGAAATTCTGATGCAGTGTCCTGGCAGCACCTAAGAGTCTGCATTTACCAAGCCTCCCAGGTGACTCTGATGCTAGAGAGCTGGGCCACACTTTGAGAAAAACTGTTTTGATATGTGTTTTTTTCTGCTCGCTATTTTGCTGTGGAATCATCTCTCCCAAAGGATTGCTTTGGCTGTATACATTTACAGCCACTTGAAGGGTTGATAAGAACAGCCTAGGAGCTCTGAATAGTGTTTAACTGTAAGAAGGCTAATTAGCCTGTCAAAGCACAAAGACAATAAATTATGGATTGTAACTTATTTTAAAAGCTACAGATCAAATGGACAACACAATTGAGGTGTCAGCAGTTTAACTTGATAAACATACTTCAGAACTCCTTGAATGTATCATTTTTCTTTTCCATCTCATTTCTTCCTCCTTGATCTTCACTTCCTTTTACATGTTTTTCTCCTTTTTCAATAGATTACCTCTGTATATCTCTTCTTCATCATTTCTCTCATTTTGTGTTGAACCTCCCCAAACTTATTTTTCTTTCAGTTCCATCAAGTTGTAATTTTTATATCCCACTCAAATCTATTCCTTTTTCTCTTGTTCTTTTTCCTCCTCCCCCTCTCTAAAAAGATGTCTTTCCTCCCTACATCCATGCTGTCCACTGAAACAACCTCTACCTGACAACATTCTGATTATTATTGTTCTGAATAATATATTGATGACCAAATGACAATTTATATGAAAGTACTTTGAGAATGAGTGAAGCTAAAACAAAGATTTGTTTTGGGGTTGAAAAATTAGTAAGAACGATGTTTGGGATCAAATTCAAGATTGCCTTCCCCATGAGTGGGAAGAATACATATGTGTAAGGATACAAAATAGTGGTGCTGTCCATGTTCCTCTTGGAGGAACCTCAAAATTAGATAGCCAATGCACTCACACAGAGGAAGGATGCAATAGGCTAGAAGAGCTCAGAGCCAAGGTGTTCTCCTATATTACTATGAGGAGTGTAGGGAAGAGCACTCGAGAGAAATTAAGAAAATTCTTGATCTTAATAGAATTTAAGAAAATTCTGCTTAAGGGATTTCAAAAAAAAATCCTGCTCTCACATCTTTACATACTATTTCTGTTCTATTTATTGCAACAATATTGGTTTACAGAAGCTCTGACCAATTATAGTCTGCATAGATGAGGTTATACTCTCGTACTGTTTACTTATAATTCATGAAATAGAAGCAGGATAAATGCTTAATTATTTTCTCTATCAATTTTCAGAATAATGAGTTGGTACTCTAGTAACATCCAAAGATAACCCATAGGTTTTAAAATATCATGAACTTGAGCAACTTCATTTATTTGGCATCATTCTGTATATTGCAGTTATTATTTTGATACTGGAATGGTTCCTTCTTCAGACAGTGAGAATCTGTCTTCAGGTTGGTTCCTGTGTCCTTTTGACACAGTATTCTTTGTTTTCTGTCAAAATAGGATATCTCAGATATCTTTATATATTATCTGATCCAGCTGAACTTAGTTAATTGTCTAATAAGCCTTGCTACCCTTTCAGTAAAAAAAGTTTATAAGTTCCATAATCTGTAAGTTTTCTGGTCTCTCAATCATTTGATTAGAAGTTCAAAGACTAACTGAAAAAAGAATAACAAGATCAGAGAACAATTTGTGTAAATACTTTAGGAAAACAAAAAAACTGGAGACTAATGATTTTTAAAAATTTATTTGCAAGTTAACTTTAATATTTTATTCTACTTTACCTTTTTCCTTATATTTTGATGCAACACCTGTCTTCATTTTGCAGACACCTGTGTATTTCTTGACTTTTTTTTTTTTTTTTGGATGAGTCTCCTAGATATTAACTTTATTAACTGTGAAAAATGAAGTTGCCACCATAAGTGAACTGGACAAACAGTCTGAACCTGTTTTTTTCCTAGCCAGTTTATCAGTACGCTGAGCAAAGTGGGAATGTATATTTAGGCTGAAGATGTGGCTCATTAATCATCTACTACCATAGTCTCCCTTCTAAGTAGTAAAGCTCTTATTAATGAAACTGATGGGTTGTGAAAAACATCTAATGAGTCCTTCAATTTTTGCACTGGTGTGTTAGATATCAAAGAGGCATAAGGAGAACCAGGTGTTGTAGAGCTGTAAGACCTGAAAGAAATTCCTATTTCTTTCGAAGAAATAGAGATCCAAAGAAATTGGCTAATTTCCGCTGTGCCAGTATAAGGAAAAATTGTTAAAAATCTGACTTTCAATGAAATTCATTTTCTCCCTTGTATATCAAAGTTTACTTGGGGGGGAAATAAGTGAGTAGTCAGCTATATTTTAAAATATGCTTAAATGGAAATAAAATAAGTACTTAAGTATTTATTTGAAATAAGTAATTATATCTATAGGGAAAATACTTCATATTAATTATACAGTATTCTCATCATGGAATTTTTTTTTGAGGAATGTTTAGGAAAAGGTAATATAGTCGAGACAATGTTTGTGATAATAGAAAATGTATCCATGCTCAAATGAGAGTTTATAGATCAATTTCTCACTTTATTGAAGGTTTTCTGAATTATATATCCTGTCTGAGGGTGATTTATAAGTTTTCTTACAGGACAGTTCCATTTGGTGTACAAAATCCAAATTCGAAAAGAAAAATTGAACCTAAATGATAGATTGTTTGAAAAGAAATCTATTAGCAGAAACCAGACAAACAGCAGTTTAGAATGGCTTGTAATTTTCATACTGAGTGCTTAATCATCAATTGATGTTTCTTTAATTTTTAAAAACATTTTGCTGTTTTAAACATTTGCATGGACATGTCTTTATTACCCCTTTATTTAAAGATAATACCATGGTGACCATTGTATTTTGTGAGATAAGTATTTATAAAGTAAAATATATATAACAAACACTTTGCCAAACATTGTGGGTGGTACCATGGTAATAGCATTCCTGACCTAGAGGACTGGTGAAGATAAAAGTATAGCAATAACATATGGTAGAAATGTGGCCTCACAATCTTGGTGTCAAGGTGGAGTCTATCTATTTCTTTAATCTTTGAATGGAAAGTGGCCCTGTGACTTTCTTTGAATAAGGTAGAAGTGACATTGTGCATCTTCTGCCTTTGTGCTTTTAGAATGCTGCCCTAAGACTGTCATATAAGGAAGCTTGTATTACTTATTGGCGGATGAGATGCCACATGGTAGCTGATGGCAAGCATAAACTGCCAGATGTGAACAAAACACAAGTGCTGTGTAGCAAAACTCTAAATGGATTTAATGTTTGGGACCAGGTGATAAATGGAGACAAGGAGACTATAGACAGAGGCTAGGAAAGTGGATAAGGAACTGTTGGAAGCTGAAGAAAGAGCAATGTATGTCACATGTGACTGAACAGTTATGAAAACTATCACTTGCTATAATTTAAAAGATAGATATTGTACCAAATACCCTGTGGGTCTCACGAGATCTCCATACAGATACTGAAAGTACCCATTAGCTTTTCCCAGCTGTGTATGATTTAGAATGGGAAACTAGAGATGAACTAAACAAGGAACTATTTGATTTGAAAGAAAACTTTAGGAGAAAAATAGAAGGTCCTAGGATTGCTAAATCAAAAAATAAAACTATCTTTCATTTCCAGTCTCTTTAGCTGGTAAAAACAAAATAAAACAAATAAACAAACATATAAAATAAATGAGATAGAACCAAAGGTCAAGCCAAATATTACATTTAATGACTTTTAAAAGGTTTAAAGCAGTGCCTTATTGATCATTTGAGGTAGGTAAATGAACTTCTAGGAATCTTAAGGGCATTGTCCACCAGCAGCCTCACACACAACCCAGAGTAGAGAAAGTTACGTACCCCTAAAGAATAATGAGTGTCTTTGGTTTTGAAGAGAATCGTATTGATAGAAAGACTACCAACTTGGACTGAAGGGCAGCGACATTTAAAAAAGAAAAGAGGCCCCTTGACAAAAGTAGGCCATAGGAACTACTTAATTACAAACATGAACTATAGGAAAGAAAAGCATCTTTGAGAAGAGAACCAAGAGTCCAGAGAAGGAAACAAGAACTTGGGAGAACAATAGGGAACCATTCCTAGGGAGCACATATGGTCATGATCAAGAACAACCCCTACCTTCAGACTTAGAGCAACTGGCAATAAGTGATGGGCTGGATTTAGAATTGTGTACTTTGAATCAGTAAATTCTATTTGTTCCTATTCTCTATATTGAGGTTACATATTACCATTATTTCTATTGAGGTTTTCTGTCCCCATTATACCGGTGTATGTTGGATGGATGGATGGATGGATGGATGGATGGATGAGTATATGTGGGGAGATGGTGGTGGTGGTGGCGCATCACTTTTATTTAGCTTCTAGATCTCTGGGCAAGATACAGATAGATATCAAACTTTGAGCTCAATGCTACTTTTGGGTAAGACTTTTAGGAGTCTTGTGCAAATGTATGTGCATTTTGCATGTGGGAGGATCGCAAATAATCATGACCAGAGGATGGATTGTGGCAGAGTTAATGTGGCCATAGATTGTAGTTTCTCTCATTAAGAAGTAGTCTCTTTACCACTCTTTGAATCAGAGCTGGCTTTGCGACTTGCTGTGCCTATAACATGCAGCTGAAGTGATATGTGATTTACAAAGTCAGGCCTCAAGAGGTCTTGCAGCTTCTTTCTTTGCTTTCTTGGAGTGGTGCTTTGAGACCACAATATCACTAAGTCAGTCCAACCTGTAGGAGGATGGAAAAACATGAAAAACAAACACACACCCCCTGAAAGCACACTCAGCACACCTGCTGGCAGCCAGCACTAGCTGCTAGACGTGAGGCCATTTGGGACTTTACCACTGAGCTGACCTTATAGCCGAGTGCAGATATATCAGAAAATAGGCAAAATTAGCAGATCTCAGCCAGTCCTCAGAAACACAAAAAATGATGAATTATTGTTATTTACTAAGGTTTGAGAGGAGTTTGTAATAAAGTGGTATTTAATTAGAAACAAGATATAATGAAAATATAGAAAAGGGCCACATTCAATTTAAGAAAAATAAGAAAACACTCATGAAAAATGTGGTAGTTGAGATTTGTACTAAAAGATGTATCCAGAAGATACAGCGAAGATATGTTGTAGAAGAACTTTAGAGCCGGGGTGTGGTATTTATTCTCTGAAAGCAGTGGGAAGCTGGAATTGTTTATTTACGGGAGTAGCATAAACCTACTTCATTGCCAGTTAACAGGAGAACTAGAATATTGGAGGTACCTCATGAATGATCGTTGAATAAATGACTAGAATTTTTTTCTAATCTGTCAGAAATTACAATCCAGTGAAATCCAACTAATGTCAGTTCACTCTACTGAGAGAAAGTGTCAGAATGTGTCAGGGTAAAACATTTTAATGTTTATCAAAGAGCCTGAGTACAGAAGCGAATAAAATGTCTTAATGTGACTACCGTGTTGAATACATTGGCATGCCATGAACCTACATGGATATGTTTTGAACAGATAAGGCTTAGGAAAAATGCTGAAGTAAGAGTAAACAAGATGACCTTTCTGACAAAGTGTGCCACTATTTTATGCATGGTCACAGGGTACTTTATGACACACAGCATACATGTGGAAAACATTTGCCCTCCGTGATCATTTGGATTAATTTGTACCATAAATGCATCTTTTACTATCCTGTTCCCAGATTCATGGGTTTGATTTATGGCAATGTTTAGGTCTTTATTTTGCCTCTTAAATTCCCCTGAGGGAGTCTTCCAGTGTGACCACACTGATTGGTCATCACCCTCCTAGTGACTAACCTCTTAGAGAGCGTGTGGACAGCTTTATGGCTCAGAACTCTGGGAACATTTCCAAGCCCATTCATTTTTGTTTCCCCTTGTTTTTTGCTTTCTTTCAAAGAGAGAAGTTTGAATTCACTTTCTTACTTTATTTGACTGGTAGAAAACCACTCCTGAGTCTTTGATTTCAGATATTACATCCTTGTCTTGAGTGTTTCACTCTGCCAGTCAAGTAGGCACTTTGCAAGAGTAGATCTGTGCTGTTATGGATCCATTGGCTGTGTCTCCTGCCTCTGGCTATTGGTCATTGTCTTAAACTCTTTACAATTTTCATATTAGAGAGACTCCATACGTTTTTGTTTTTGTTGATGATATTGTTAGACTAGTATGTCAATACATTGTATTTTCTCTGTGTTATAATTTGCTGAACTGTCAGCAGTGATTTTTACCATTTAGATTATTCATTTCTGTGTTCTTGATTCTGTTTTCTAAGCCAGCTGTCCCCAACCTTTTTGGTACCAGGGACTGGTGTTCTTATGAGAAACTAATGCCCCATGATCTGAGGTGGAGCTGAAGCGGTGATGCTAGCACTGGGAAGTGGCTGCAAATATAGATGAAGCTTCAATGGCTTGCCGCTCACCTCTTGTTGTACAGGCTGGTTCCTTAGCAGGCCATGGACCAGTACTGCCTTTCTCATTGTCATGTCTCCTACTACTTAATGGTATAATAGGTACTTTTTCAGTCTTTAGGCTGATAAATTGAGCACATCAGTTATAAGTAACCTAGAACAGGGAGCAAAAGCTTTGGCTTGAGCTAAGTCCCAGCAGCATAGCTACTAAAATCCAAGTTTCTTTCTGTCTTCCTTCCCTTTTCCTTCCTTCCTCTCTCCCTCTCTTCCTTCTTTTTCTATTTTTACTTTTAAAATGTTTAATTTCTGGTAGTCTGAGTTATATGGGTTCACCAAAAATATTTTGGGAAATGATAAAAAGTATGGAAAAAGTAATTTTTTCCCTGACAGACCACCGAAGTGTTTTTTTTTGTAGAGTCCCTCTGTGCCTAGAACTAAATGCTGAGACATAATCTCTCTTGTGTAGTCAATGCTGCTCAATAGTCGTTTCTTCCCAGTAAAGATGATAATTATGATGATGATGATAATGGTACCAATACTTACTGTACTCTTCTCATGGATAATCTAATTTAACCCTTATTTCCATCTGTGCTGGATGGTTGCACCATCACTACCTCTTTTTAAAGTCTCCTCTGTAATACAGAAAAGCCAAGGCCTTCATTTTTTAGAATCCCTCTTCTTGTTGGTTTGAGGTTGGCCTGTGCCAAAAAGAAGCATTTCTGTTTGGTCAGGAAGGCAAAAGAAAGGAGAAGTCATTATTCTCTGGAAGAAATTTCAGCCAGATGTTACATAGCTGAGATTCACACTGGCTTCCTGAGAACCACCTCTTTCACAGCTTCAGACCCCCAAAGTCAGTGGGAGCTCCTATATGTTTGCAGCAGGCTTCCTGGTGAGCTCATGAACATCCCTGTATCAGTGCTTCAAGCTGAGATCATGGGCTGTGGCTTCCCTCGCCTTCATTCCCCAAACTTCCAATGGTTGGGTAATTCTCTCCCTTGTATTAAACCTTTCACTCTTAAAACAAATAAAGTGGCTCTTTTTTTTCTTAGCAAACCCTGACTGATAAAAAGTTCTTTAGGTTTGGTGTTGATATGCTTACTCTTCCGTTAAAGAAACAGGTAGAGTGAGTCACGTAACTTGAACAAGAACATAGAGCTAGTAAGTGAAGGAGGGAAAATTAGTAAGGAGCCTGTCTTCGGGTTTATCCCAATCCCTTGTGCTGCTGCTTCAGCCCCCTGTAGTGTCTTCTTGCACTCATTTCCATCAGTACTGCCTCCTCTACCCCCTAGGGTTCTGTGGCTTCAGCTTCTCCAGCACCCAAGTCAGCCATCGCTGCTCTGAAATATGAGCCTCTTTTTATTCTCATGCCTATGCCCTAGGTCTTGAATTTGGGGAGTGTTTTGTTTTTTTTTTTTGTACTGCGTAAATATAGAAAAATTCTTTTTTCTATTCTGCCCTAAAGATTTTATAGGATCGTGAAAACTGTTTTTGTTCTGAGGAGCTGTCTTTTCTTTTTTCTTTTCTTTTAATTTACTTTTTTTTTTTAAATTATGGTGACATTGGTTAATGAAATCCAGTAAGTTTCAGGTGTACAATTCAATATTTTGCATGGAGCTGTCTTTTATCTCTAATGTCACTACTGATGGTGGAGAGCAAGGTGATTAGTTTCACTTCTACCATCGGCAGATTTTCCCTGAGAGATTGGCTTCATGTTCAGAATGTAAATCTTATCCTCCTGTTTTTGTGGTTCTTTCTCTTTAAATCAAGGATCAAAATCTAGGATCAATTTGTGTTTCTTATTTTACAGCATCTCTTACGATTTCTTTTATTCTCTTCTGTATCTCTTTACTGAAGTTTATGGATCTTTTGAACTGATGAGATACTTAACAGAGATTTGTCACATTCACTTTTGGGATAATAACCTACAGTCTAAACATACTGCTTTGGAATTTCATCTTGTGACTTTCTGTGCTACTAATTATTCACGATCAATTATTCAGTCTGTATATTTACAGTGAACATTTCAACTATGGCATAAATATGGCATTGTTTGTTAATTTTAGAAATAAAACATCAAAGTTATCCAATTTTTCTTGTCAAAGGTTTAAATTATGAGACAGCTAAAATTAATTGCTAAATATATCAGTAACTTCATTTTTCTTGAAATATAAGTGATATATGAAAAATGTGGAATAGGGTTTCAGTATGTCTGGCTTTATTTCATGAAGATTTCCAATTAAATGGATGCTTTTGCTATCAATTATCATGGGAAGATAAGTTAAATCCACTCAATTAAAGAGTCACTTTTGAAGTTTCTGGATCTAACTTTGACACATTTTAATGTTAATTTAGCTTCCTTTCAAAGAGAGGTCAATGGTTTACCTAAGGATTTCTGTTATTAATGTGAATTAGTGAATCCATTCAACTATGTCAAGAAAAGATAAGATATTTTGAAATGGAAAAGCAATACCTTTTGATGAACTATGATAATTATTGATTTATCTCTATTCACTTTCTGTTGCCATGGAAAGATACAAATGCTTTTGCCTATTGGCCTCTTTTGAATTCCAATTTTACACCTGCTACCACAGCAAGTTATATATGGACTATAAAGATACTACATTCAATTTCATCACATAGACTTACTGAATTTTAGTTGTTAGATTTAAAATACCTACTATTGTCTTACTTCATTTATTCACTCATCCTAGACTCTTACTGAGTCTCCTCCATTCTAGGTGCTAGCTATACCCTAGCCATATATATGTTTAACAGGTAGAGAAACTGTTATATATATATGCATATAGTACTTGACATCAGGGACTCAGAGAATAAAGGCTAACTAAGACAGACACATAAAGTAAAAATTATAATATGAACTAGGAAATGTGAAAAAGGAATGTAAATTGGGTTATCATAGAAAGGAATTAAAAAAAAATTAAATTGTCTGGGAAAACCACATTTAAAGTCTGATATATTAACTGAGACCTCAGCAGTGAGCAGAATTTTTTTCTGGTAAAAAAAAAAAAAAAAGTGGTTTGAAGTAAAGAATCCTAAAGGAAGATGCAGTATAGATAGTTTCTCTGGGTTAAGAATAACAAAAATAAAATGGTCATCATTTTTATATTTAATATCTGTAGCCAGATTTAGTTGAAAACTTCCATATTTTATCTTACTTAGACTTAAATTATAATAGCTTATCATGTATTTAACAACACATTAAGTACAGCTTTGACATTTTCTTAGTTGTTATTACATAGTTTCAAACTTCGTCATCTAAGCTAAGGTAAATGCGGACTATATTAAGGCTTTAGTATTTTTATAGTTATGGATTAAATTTGGGGATGACGGCCTCTCCATAGAGCTTATCAATGCTGCTTTCTCAGAGTCTGCAAGAGCATAAAACAAGCTCAGTTGAGTCTAGAAGTTGTTACTCCTAAAACGTGACAATATTTTCAAAAATTGGGTAAGAAATTTATTTAATTGGGGGAGGGGGAAAGGGAATGTATCACCTAGAAGGCAGTGTGAATTAATAAAGTCTTCGGGTACCTATCGCCACTCTGACCACAGGCTTTCTCATTTATGAAACTTCTGTGAGATAATGAGCTGAGATAGCTTCCTTATCTAACAGTAAACTCATGAGGACTTAGAATATGTAGGTTCTGGTACCGTTTCAGGCACTTCCTAGCAATGTGGTTTTGGATAATTAACTTCTTGGAAATACTCCAGTTTATTTACCTATTAGATGGGGATTATGCCCTTCTGTGGAGATTTAAAAAATGAAATAACGCATATAGGAAAGATCTATAAAAACTACAAAAGTACTGTATCAACTCCTTAAGCATAACAAGATATTCTTTACTCAAGAATATGCACAGTCTGGAAGGCACCACTTCAGGACAGATGAAGGAACTGTGTGATGCATGGAGTTGTTTATTCAATGCCAGGGCAGGACCAAGAATCCTATCCAGTGTCTCTTCAAGATTCTTTCTTCTACAGCATGTTGAGTTTCTCTGTGGGTTTGTGTTGGAGAAATGGACTTAGAATACTGCCGTGCTAGCAGTTTTGCCACTAAAAATGACCACTTATGAAAAGTGTATTTGTGGCCCATCTGCTTTCATTGTGGGAGCTATAAATGTAAAAAGAGATACATTACTTCCCATTAATCTGTGCCTAAGAGTGCATTTCTTGTAAAATTCTTAGAAGTAACTGTCATTTCATACTTAATACTATAGTAATTCACACTAATGGTTAAAGAATTCCCAAGAGATAACTAAATTGTGCAAATGAGTAGCAGTGAACATTAAAAGGCAACATTATAAAATCAGGAATATGGAATTCCGAGGTGTACTTGCTTTATTTATTTTGACAAGGGCAGTTTACTCATGATAAAGTACTACTGTAGAATAGTAAATGTACTAAAGTTGTTTTATTAAAGCAATAAAGCTTGAATGGGAGTCCTCACAAAAGCCCACCTCCATTAAATCATTACTAAATATTGAGTTAAAGATGCCAGATTATTGTGTTTCTTATTTTTTGTATAAAATTCTATTTACAATTGTGAACTTCCAGATAATGTAAGATTTGGTGGCTACTCTTGCTTCCCCTATTTGTCTTTGAATTAAAACATTTTTCTGATTCCCTGAATAATTCCAAGCACTCATTTTCCAATTTCTTAGAATATTTGACTAAGTTTAAGATCATGAGCAAAAGTTAACAGAAAAGCCTGTGCTAAAAATATATGCTTGAGCCTCACCAATAGCACTTATGCAAACACAAACCAGAGGAACAAGAAACAGTGGGGTCAGTAGTTGGGTTCAAGGAGGCAATCCTATATTATGTTTACACACCCTAGCCACTGAGCTCTTTTCTATTGGTTTTGCCTACTCATGAAGTTCATATCCATTCACTCAGCTTTAGTGTGGTCATAAGTTTCTCAAAGTCAGATGTTGTACCTTTTGTCTCTTTTGGATTCTCTCAGGGCTCATGATACATATGGATACTTAATGTGTGTTATTGATTATAAGAAGCTTGGTGAATTTTCTTTATTATAGCTAAGAAAAATGGGAACCATATATTTACTTTGTAAATTTTCTTCCTCCTATAAAATTTGGTATAAGATAAAGCTAGTGTGTCAGTGAGAGAGACCCAAAAAATCAATAGTAATAGTACCTGGGAAAAATACATGGAATCAACTTTCTTGCTTATATTTTTAATCAAGCACCACATGGACCAGTTTGAAAGGCTGAGTAAAACCCATTTCTACTTCTGAAAATGTAACTTAAAGTGCTACTGACTGGCTATTGTGTCCTTTTCTCTGGATAATCAATAACTCTTTTCATTAATAGTATGAAACCTAGAGCTATACATAAATGATTTCTGTACTCTATAAATACACTTTAATCTTGCTTAAATCCATGTTAAGCTGAATTCTGTTCTACTATTTTCCATTTATTGAAAAACCAGGTCGTATCAGTAGGGTTACTGTTAGTTATTCAAAGCTCATAATAGACTATAACCCATATAAAACAACAACAACAAAAAAAGCAAGTCCATGATGTATTTTCTCTTTCTATTTAAATTTTTTGTTGTTGTTGACATGGTATATAATGAAAGAGTAGAAAGAGTAGTATATGGTTTACATGTGGTATTTATTTTAATAGTAAGTAAATTTTATTTACTCTCTTATAGTAAGTGAAACGTGTTTATCATTAGCTAGCTGTAGTTTACTAGGTTAAAAATAAGGAAATTTCTAACATAAAAGTATAACAAGAACGCATGAAACAAAGCATGAAACTTTTATTGTTTTCCCTCCATCTTCTGTTCCCCCTTGGCTCCTTTAGTCTCACCTGGACTGTCTTGGCTCATCATATATGATGAATTCAAAAGTGAAGGTGAAGTAGTGGCTCGTGGTTTTTGAAGAACCCAGAAAAAAAAACTTAAATTTCTTTTATGAAATAATATAGTGCAGCCAAGGCTAGAAATGCCCAAATCCATGTGAGAACAAAGTTCCAAGGTCAGCTCAAGATTGAAATAGGATAAGAGATATGGGGTCTGGAGCATTCTCATGAGTAGTGGTTTTTTGGTATCACACAGACACTCAGATATGTCTGAAATGCCCCAGTCTGAGTCAGACTTTTCCCTCTCAAAATGTCCTATTTCAAATTTTCCATCCCTTACTTTCATAGGGTGTGCAATCCAAGAGACCTGAATTCATATTATAGCTTCATCATTTACTAGTTATATGACCTTAGATATATTAACCTTTTTGAGTCTCAATTTCCACATAGTTTTGTGGAATTGATAATCATTGCTTTCTCTTGGTGTGGATTACATGGCATAATAAAGATGATGTTTTAAATTTAGATGCTACTCATATTTTAAGTGTTTAAAAAGTCCATATGTTGAAGAGAAAATGTCCTATTTATTCATCTAATTGGTGATATTTCCATTATTTAATAAGATTTAAGTAAGCAGCAAGGAAATCGACTTCTCTCAAACATATAACCTGAGCTAACTCTTAGCTGATATAAAGCTTTTATTCTTTATACCAAAGAGAATTTGCACTAAGAACAAACTGCTACAATTATTTTATCTTGTTTTATGTAAATAAAATGTGTAATACTTGTCACCCTAGGTGGGAACTGTGTTCCAATAAGCAAATATTTAGTGAATACACTTTCTTTGGGCATGGCAATCAAAGTCATGCTTTCTATCTCTAATCATAAACTTTATAATATAAACCATTTTCTTAAGTTATTAAAGAGTTTTTACAAAGGAGTTCATGTAAACCATGTTTTTAATTAAAAAAAATTCTCACTGAAGTGGTAGATCTAGTAAACCTATTAATTGCTGTCTTAAGTGCTAAATACTTTTCTATGTTTTTCTTTCAAATACTTGGGGGTGCTGCCTAGTTATAATTTACTAAGGCTGTGATTCAGTAATAAGAATCCATTAATCATATTGTTACTGCTGTCAGCCTATGGGCTCTGTAGATTTCATGCTTTCACTTGTGTTCCTTTTTGACCCAGTGGACTTCCTCTAGCTTCCTAATGCAATATTTTTAAGGTAGCAACTCGGAACTGCTTTCTGAATTTCTGAAAAGAAAGTACTATGGTTAGGGATATTGGAAAAAAATATGTCCTATTTCCTATTTAAATTAAAATATTTCCTTAATAACCATCTATATGTTGAAATAAATATTTTTATAACAACATTTAAACTTTTAAAAAGGCCTATTTCTGGTTTATTTTCATACCCATTTTACTAACTTTTGACTTTACAAAATTAAAATATTCTAGATGATTTCAAGGCATTCTTTTTTATTCCATTAAAAAGTGTGTGTGTGTGTATGTGGGAGAGGGAGTATTTTCTGTCACTAATCTATTTTTACATAAGAAAGATGAAAACACTTTCTCTTAAAAATATCCAACTAAACATTTCTCTCAAAAATATACAATCAAAATTCTACATGGTTTTAAACATTTAGAATTGAATAATCGAGTATGTAATATTGAGGACCACTATCTAAAATTGTAGATGTATTGTACTGCTACTGATTCCCACAGTAGACCAAGTGCAAATTATTCACTTTTTAATTTTCTAATCTTTGAAGTTTTAACCCGCATACATCAAGATAGCTTATGTAGAACAATTACGTAAACCCTGTTAAGAAAGACATACTTTAAACCAAATTTGAATTATGGTCCCTGGAAGCATCTCCTGGGAGTGTGTTAGAAATGCAGAAGTGCAAGCACCTCCCTCAAACTGCTTAATCAAATCCTGCTTTTTAACAAGATCCCCAGGCGAGTCTATGCACATTAAAAGTTTGAGAAGCACTGCTCTAACTGAGCTATTATTAATAAGAAATAATGTATAGCAGATAGTTGAAATTCCTGATGAAGTGCAAAGACCTTTTACCAGTCTTTTGCTGACACATAAAATTTCAACGAACTTTTAGGAAAATTCTTTGATACTTGAAGCAATTTATAAAATCTTTGATGGCAGAGTAATATCTTTAGATATTAAACTACTTCTATTTTTCCCCTGTTTTCTTCCCAAATTTTCTCCTTTTCCATCACACCCCTTCAAACAGTAAGTAGATACTATGATTGTTGCCCTAAGGGAGCAATGTGAGAAGATACAAAACAAATTGTGTGACTGATCATGGTTTTCCAAAGGCTAAGCCCTTAGGTCAGAGACCTCAAAATTATGATCTGCACACTAAAAGCACACCACAGATGTGTTTTATTTGTTAGTAAAGTGCTTATTTTAGTTTTTAAATCAGAAGTCTGTAGGGAAAGGGACTCCCCTCTGCCTGCCTCCGGTGTCATAAGAACAGGGTTGGGGATGCCTTAAAAGGCCAAAGTTAAATTTCTTCATTAAACCAGCTGGATGGAAACCAAAATCCAAATTAAGTTATTAAAAAAAATCAATAGCTAACACTTACATAGAATTTAATATGTCCTAGGTATTGTTCTAAGTAGGCCTCATTGAGGGAGTTAGCCAGGCAAATGTCAGGAAAAGAGTGTTCTAGATAGAGGGATGCTGTCCGTTGGAAAGCAGCTGCTGAAGTAACACTGTTGAACACATTTGTGTCTTTCTACAATGCCAGGTTGAGTGGAACCTTCTCAGATAAACCAATCAGGTACCCACACAGGATAACACACAACACACAGAGGAGAAGTACAGAGTCTTACGTGACAGAGCAAAGGGATGAAAGTCCTTAGTGTCTCCAAAGCGAGCTCTGTTGACTGGCAGTGCAGAGAGCTGCATATCACTCTCAAGCCCAAGCCCAAGCCCATTCAGCAGCTCCTACGGCTCAGAAAGTCAGAGTTTTTGGCTCTAGCATGCCCGTTTGTGATGCTATCAGGTCAGGCTTGAGCATCGTCTGTCTAAGGTGTTCAGCTTCTATGGACCTTACAAGGTGGGATCCTCATGCTCATCCGCTCCTGCAGAGTGAGGCTGATGTTTCTGTGATTTTGGGTGTTCTGGTCACACCCTAAGGATGTTCTCATTATGTGCAAGTCGACATTACTGTCATGCCTTCAATGGAATCCAAGAAGCCCGCATTTCTGTGTGCTGTCTACAAGGGAAGAGCCACTTCAAAGTCAATATAACAGTCTCCAGCACTGTGGTGTGCCTGCACTGTGTCAGCCAAGTAGGCCTCTGTGGCTAAAACAGAGTGAGCCAAGAGAGAAAAAGAAGATAAGGTCAGAGAGGTGTCAAGGACCTCCCTTGCTTTAGGGCGCTGAAAGGCATTGTCAAGGCCTTGAAGGGCTGTGGCTGTTGCTCTGAAGCAGGAGCCATTTCTGTGCTCTTTTCTTAGGTCTTCACAAGGTTTGCTCTTTACATCATTTAATTATCAGCTCTGATTTCATTTCTTCAGAAAGATGTCCCCTGACCGCCCAATCTAATTGTCTTCCCATCCTAGTCTCTATCCATTTACTTTGATTTGAATTTTTAATGTTTATTCCTAACTGAAATTGTTTTATGTATGTGTTTACCATTCATCTGCCTCTTTTGTTTATGGGTTTTATTCACTAGAATGAAAAAGTCAGCAGGACATGGCTTTTGTATTGTTCATTTCTGTATTCCCCACATGTAGACTGTGTCTGGCATACAGTGGGGCTCAATAAATATTTGCTAAATGGATGACTTCAGTTAAATGGCAAATAATCAGTGTATGTGCGTGTTTTATCCAGGAACAATAATTGCTCAGTACCAGCCTTGGATGAGTAAAAAAAACTGGTCTTAGAGTTTGGAGTTTGTGTGTGGAGGAAAAGAGGTGCATGAGAGTGGAGGATGTTTTAAAGAGAATGATTTTGAGAGTCAATGGAATTGCTATTTTGAAGTCAAAATATTGACTGTAGAAATACTACTAGAGGAAATCACGGAGCCCAGTGGTGGTGTTTAGAGAGTGAGAAATTAAAAAATCAGAAACAGCCAGTTATAGGTAAATGCAGTGCTTGCATAGCTGAGAGTGCAAAATTTTGGAGATGAAAAGTTCAAAAATCTCAAAGCTCGGTGTTGTGTGAGTCATTCTCCTGATGCTGAGGTTCCCAGGGAGCTGTGATAGAGAGGAGCACAGTAAGTCAGTGCCTAAGGTCTCTGTAATTGGGGATGGTGATCAAACCCTAGGATACTGGTGCACTACCTTAGTTTATGCCTTGACATTATTCTCTTGTTAACTGCAATGATTTTCTAAGTAGTCTCCCTACATTTAGTCTTTTTCTCCCTTCAGTCTGTCCAACTTCCCCTAGAGCTTTTTACCTTTCTAAAATGCAGCTGTGATATACATCAACCCCTTTTTGAATTCCTTTAGTAAGTCTTCGCATCTCTAAAACAG
Organism: Pteropus medius; assembly: GCF_902729225.1. Lineage (NCBI taxonomy): Eukaryota > Metazoa > Chordata > Mammalia > Chiroptera > Pteropodidae > Pteropus > Pteropus medius. Next base: position 16,328,610 of record NW_024346062.1, read on the forward strand.
TTTTTATTATTTTGTCTTATAAAAGCCTTCTTGATGTGGCCTTTACTGCCTTCTTCAGTATTATGTTTTACAGTTTAACCCAAACCATCTTAGGTGCACGTAATAAGGACCTGCTGTTACATGGTTTATTGTCTGTACAGTTAATTTCATTATTCTCTACTTTTGTACTACATTTCTTTCCCATTTGTTTTATTCATCATGCACATTGTCATACTTTGTCTTCTTCCCCTATAAGAATTCTTGCGTTGACACATCATATGCCTTCAGTAAGTATTTCTTTGCTGAATGAGTGAGTGAATAAATGGATAACTAAATGAACAAACTTGTTAGGTCAGTTAACAGTTATTGTTAAAGATGAATTATTTATTTCAGTATAATGTGGAGATAGTAGATATCCAACTGTAAGTGTGCTCTTACTAGGAACTTTGTTGCTTCTTGTTATCTAGAATAGAATTTTTGACATTTCCTTAGAATATACTATAAAGGTATATAAATATTATGCCATTGCCACAAAATATCTTTTATCTTTCTGTCTTTGTTCATTTCTTTCAACTAGAGTTATCCCCCAAACTCTGGCATTAAAAAAACATTTTATTGGAATATATCAGTTTCATAGAATGGAAGTGAAAAATTTGATCAAGGACAAGGCAAGATATTACTAACAAACCTTGGGACTCTTTAGTAGTTACCAAAACAGTTGCTTGATAAACTAAGCATACTAGAAAAAGGCATTACCATAAAGGTACATTTTTTAAAAATTTAAAATAACACATGCAACTTATAGAGTGGAAGTTAATTATATGGTTATTAACATTAAGTTTTATGAAGGAGCGGTTTTAAAAGTATTTAGTTTATATTTCAATAGTATCTTTTTTTCCGATGTCAGATAGAATTAACAGATGGAAAATATACCTCTAGAATGTCTGCTAAATTATTGTCATTTCTGAAATATGTCAGAAAAAGACTGACTGCTGGCAGATGTGCATAAAAGCATAGAAAATCTTTATATAACAAGAAAAAATCCATATCTTTTAAGTTATGTCAGAGTACTCAGGCAAGAAAGGCGTGTTTTGAGTATGATAGCTGGTGGCATTGTCAATGAAATCACCTTGCTCAGCATACTTAAGCCATATTTCTGGTGCAGAAAATCTCATCGTTTTGTAAATATGTGTGAAAGTAATGGCATCTAGAACAATTAAAGTGGAATTTCTCAGGAGATCTGTCTTTTGCTCAATCAAATGTGACCACATTCTATCTTATACGCCTCCTTGTTTTACTGAGCTGGCTTTCAAGCTTTCTGTCAGGCATCATGGCCTGAGCTGTCTAAAAACACTTTTTTTTAGATGTATCTAACTGAAAATAAAAGAGGTCCATTCTTTTTTCTTTCTAGCTACAACTATTAGACTTTACTTTTTTTAAGAGAAAAAGAGTTGCTCAGCTTTCTTGGAGAAAAATGGTTTTGAATTGGGAAACAAAGATTTGGTGCAAAAATGGTATACTGCTTTATTCAAGCTTAGCTCTCTGATTCAATAACCAGAGAAGCACAAGAATTTATAAATTGCTGAAAATAGTTTATTTACATAACTTTAAAATTGAGAATGATTAACAATGATAAAAAGATTAACTCACAAATATAACTCATTTCTTATTCATCAAGATTGAGCATTTAGATGCTCAATTTACTTTGTATGAGTAAATGCAAATTAAAAGGAGAGTAAAGAAGGTACAGTATAAGAATTGAGAAATAGAACTTTAAGACCGTGTGTATTATTTATTTTTCCCCAAATTTAATGTCCCCACTAGATGACAAAACAGATCCATTTTATCATGTTAAATAATCATGCTATTTGAATACATATTAAGGAATTTACTATACTTATTTGTAACTTTTAGTCTTTTTCTCTTTTTTTCCCTTACAAGTGTTAAACACTATGTGTGGGTAAATGTTGGCCCATTTTAATCTTTTAATATACGATATACACTTTAGAGCAGTATACTAGACATTGTTAATGTCTGCCACACCAGCATTTCTTCCTTTGGGAGGGCCTCTTTCTCTCCCACTTAAGTGTGGTTTTTTCATTCTACTAACCACAGTTCTCTTACTCTCCAAGGATGAGAGGATGGCCTGTAGCCCCAGTGAAGCCACCCTAAGGCAGCAATCTAATGAGACGGTCTGAATCTCTGCTGCTATATTTGTGGCCTGATGTTGCAGCTCTTCTGTGATTCCATGAATTAGTCTGTATTTTTAAACAAACATTCCTTCAGTTCCTGTAGTTTTTAAATGTTCCTATCCCTGGAAAATTGAGGACCTGCGTACTCAAGTGGGGCTGCTGCTGATGGAGAGGATGGCCAGGGCTTGGGAAAGGACAAGAAGTTGTCTATGACACAGAGACTCACATGTTATAACTTTGCTGAACACTCTTCCAAGCCATTCTGGGGCTTACTGTCTAGGTTGCTGGTCCTTAATTTATAGAACCATTATGACATCTTGCCTCGCATGCTTCTGAGAAGGATACACAAGTATAAACACACACACACACACACGTTTTTAGAAAGATATACACAAAGAATTAGATTTTCTATATTAAAGCTGGTGGGTTGTCATGCTGTTGGGACATTTTTACGCAAATATCTGCAATTAGTATCATGAGTGTTATATAAATATTGAATAAAGAAACCCACCCCAAGATACAAATTTTACAGTTTGCTAGATACCATCCAAGATTCTTTCTGGCTTCGCCTCCAATATATTGTGAGAATTTGGAAATCAAACATCTTGCAGAAGAAAAGCAGGTTTAATGTCTCCCAATTTTATCATGGTTCAACTCTATCATGGACACTCTGTTTCTTCACATATAAAAATCAGTTAAGTATAAATCTGTCTGTGGCTTTTACAATCAGCTTTTGACTGTGAAAGGCAAGAATTGTTTATGGGTCAGGCTGTGTAATCTCAATATTGATCCCTCCCTCTTAAGGCTTCTTCAGAGCTTTTGTCAAAATACTTGCACAAGAATGAAAGTGGTCAGAAATTACTTTCTGAGAGCAAAGCTTTGAGTACAATTTTTTTTTAAAAAGACTATGACCTAACCACTCTCCTTTTAACTTTCACTAGCACAATTTATTATAGCTTTGAGATGTTTTCCTGTCTCGGTAAATAATAAGGCAAACATCTTTTTATATGTTGACCCTGTGGGCACTGGGAGTAAGTTGGAGGGAGAAGGGAAGCTGTGTATAACCTGCTGTCAGGGACTGTAATCTCAGGCTTGACTGGTCTAAACATGATCTGATTCCCATCAGCTGGAGCGCTGACACAAGAAAGTGTAATAAAGCAGCTAAACAGCATGATTCGTAGGTTTGGCATCCATCCCTTGGCCAAAATAAGTTAATTCTTATGAGGCCTACTGTTTTCTCTCCCCTTAATATCTACTGGGCCAAGAGAATTATAAACCTGTTCATTGTTGTTTTTGAAACTCCCTTCCAAAAAACTAGAGCTCAGATCCTGGACTCAGTAAGGCAGACATCTAAGCACTACCTAAAGCATGGGAGCTATGAGACTGGCAGGTGAAATACAGTACAGGAAGGGTAGGGTAAGGCAGAAGGCAGTACCAAAGGCTGAACTCAGATCAAGAGCCCAAAGGATCGTGCAATTACAGTATTTTTCTGAATGGCATAGACACTGAAATCTATCCCGAGATAAGGAAATGGAATCTGGAGACACAATAACTGAGTAAATTAGTCTTGAATGGCCAGGGACTGGCCAGAACCCCTGAAACATTAGAGCCAAGGTATAGGTGATTTTCACAGGGGGCTGTGCATTTGTCTTTGATTGGCAATGAAGCTTATAAGGACTGATTTTCATAATCTTCTATAAGTCTTTACCTCCTAAAAGGAGTCATCATTTCAACTATCTGATAATAACATATTCATGGTCATTCTAAAGCTAGCAGTTAGATTGCCATTACCATTGATTCCTCCAGGCAATCTCTTCCTAGTGGACCAGATACTGGATCTGTCCTGATGTGTTACTATGTGGCAGTGCTACAGGGTGTTCTGAACCTTCCTTATGATGTAATCCAGTTCCAATGCAGAGCATTAGGGCGGGTCTCTCAGATACAGAGCAGAAGATAATTCTCAGTGACCTGAGCATAGTAGAGAGGAATAAAATATGAATGCCTGGGTGGATTCACATGAATAGTGGTAATTAGAAATATAAATTCACCACACTGATAACTTCCACTGATTTTAAGGGCTTTATGTACTTAATCTCTAGCTTTTAGCATAAGCGAGTGATGCATATATATTGGAAGGGGAATTATATAAAGTCCTTCATATATTACCTGACTGTACTTGATATATTGATGGATCTTGACTCTTCCCAGGAATGGTCCTTAAAGTGATTCTCCCTGATTCGTATCTGATTTTTAGAATATTGGTTATAGCATTAGATAAGATGGGTAAGACAAAAAAGTAGGGAGAATGGAAATCATACTTTCTCTTAAAAGAAACACTGTGAGGAGATATACAACACTAATTCTATCATGGTATTGCATAAAAAAGAGCCATACTGTCAATCAAACACAGGTGTAGCCCATCTATAAAGGACTGAGGCTTGAAAAAGCAACATTCTTCTCTCTTTCTCTTTTTGAGAAACAAACTGGGCAATAATATTTTTTTAAGGACACAGGATCTATACATTCCAGCCATTTTTATGGAAATATTTGATGAATTGGATCCAGCAAGTTAATTTTTTGTTTTTTTTCTGTCAAAATATTATATTTGAAAGAAATTATTCCTCTCTACTCAAAATGAGAGTAAACTTAACACTAATCGGTACAGAACACAATTGGAGGAAATTACTGGGAAAAACTGGACTGAGGATGACTAACATAACATTTATCCCAGAAAAAGAATTAAAATATAGCTATATAGGCATACATATCTTAATCTAATTATAAATATATTTAGTTATCGACTCTAAAGATTATATCATAGATTTATGATATGTACTTCTTCCTTAGTAAGGAGATGGTGAGAAAATTTAACCCTTATGACTTAGGGTTTGATCTCCTCTTTCTTCAGGTTTTAATACCTTTTGATATGACTTATGACTAATGTTAAAAGGATAACAATCCAAAAAAAAAAAGAAAAAAGACATTATTCAAATTATCTTTTAAACAGATGTAAAATGGACACTGTGAAACATGTTGTGGAAAAGAGTCATGAGAGTCTAAAAAAAGTGGTTTGGTCTAAGTAAAGAAGTTAGGGGGAGGCTTCTCTGAAGAAATTATCCAGTCCACTAAGGTGCGAAAGAGCATAATCAGGGAGAACAATATTCCAGGCAGTGGGAACAAATTAACTGGGATGGGTGTGGGATTTATTACTTTCTGAAGAAGCTCGAGGCATTTGAAGTGGAGTTGGCAGAGGGGACATGGTGTGAAGTGAGGATGGGATTGATGGTGAGGAGGAGTTGAGGCAAAATCATCCTGGACCTTTTGGCCATGTTAAAGATGATTGTCTTTATTCTAAGAATATTGGGTATCCATCAAAAGATTTCAAAAGCAGGAAGATGAAATGATCAGATGTTTCTTTTGAAAAGATGACTCTAGCTTCGGGTAGAGAACTGATTGGAAATAGAAGCCAAATGTCTTTTTCTATTTAAAGAAATATCTTAGGTTTTGGATTTGAAACTCTTCAAAGTTCATCTGTAGTACATTTTTAAATTGTAGATTGTTTTGAAGATGTCTCTCTTTCACTACTTTCTGTAAAACGTGTAATCCTAACTGCTTATTAGAGGAAAATGTTCTCTGTTTTTATGATGCTGTGGCTTCTAATCTAAGCATTCTTACCTATGTCTGTGTTGTCTGTTTTAAGTACCGTGTTCACTACCATAGTCAAAACAAAATGCAACACATATTTCTTGACTTCTTCTTGAGCAATTATAAAATAAAATATAAAATAAGAGTTATGAGAGAAACTGTTCTGGAACCCATCTTCTGACGTTTGGACAAATCTCCTACCCAGTGTTTAAACCAGATCCTGCCAAAGCCTTCTCTATAATTACGCTGTGTTTTGAAAGTCTTTAAAACCCAGAATTGAGTTTTCTGTTGCAGTAAATTTTTAAAACTGGAATAAGTTTTCAGACCACAAAATTTTTTAAATAAAGAAAAGGAGAAAAAAATGTTTTCGAATGTTATTACGTGGCATTGCCACTAAATGTTGACAGATGATATTACCTCACTTAACCCTCACAATCAGATGAGATATTAAAATTCCTAGACTATAGCTGAGAAAATGGATTTATTACTTCAAAAATGTACATGTTATTGTTTTTATAGACTAATTAATACCTTCCAGGTTCCATGTAAGAATCTAGGAGTGCATTTTTCCTTCTTTAGCTGTAACAATGAGATTAGATAGTAAGCATTTACCTTTTGAAGAAAGAAGTTAGTGAGTCTCCTTACTCTTAGTATTTCTTGGATCTATGGCTTGATTTCTTTGGTCAGGCTTGAAAAATTTTTTGCCTTTATCCCTTTCAATATCATATTGTCTCATACTCTCTTTTCTCATCTGGAATGCCAACTACAAATATGTTGAATGTTTTACTATGTCTCAAATGTCTCTAACATTCTTTTATATATTTTCCATCCCTCTCCTGTTTACCTCGATACTCCAATCTGGATTTTTCTTTAGAACTACTCAAGATCAGTAATTCACTCTTCAGATGTGTCTTATCTGCTCTTAAACCTATCTACTGAATTCTAAAATATATCTCTATTTCCATTTGATTTTTTCAAATGTCGTTTTTAGCTCTGGTGTCTAAAATCTACATCTTACTTGTATTCCTGAATATATTCATCAGTTTAAAGTCTATGTCTGATAATTTAATAGCCAGATTTCCTGTGAATCTATTTTTATTATCTTTTTTCTTTTTCTTTTTCGAGCACTTGTCCTTTTTTATAACTGGTTATTTCATTTATTGAATAAGGACATTGTAGATGGAACTTTATATAGTTGATTTGAGGCTCAGGATGATGTTAATCATTGGATATAATTTACTTTTGTCAGGTAGTTAGGCTAGAAATAGATCAGCTTTAATCTAATCATGAATAGAACTGATGAAAGCTAAACTTTAGTCCTTGCGACAGTTGAACTGTTTCTGTTTCACCCTTATCCCTAGGGTTTAGCCCTTCAGGATCCCTACTACTTCAGAAAGGAAAACAAACAGCCTAACACCTACCATGGTCCTGTCTTCCCTGCTGGACTTCAGACCGTAATTTTGGTCTTCCAGGCCTATGAGATTTTCAGAAATTCTACTGAAATTTTTGGCTTCCCAGTTATCTTTAGATTTGTAAACTCTGCTAAATTCATTCAAGTAGTGTCAGTCTCTGGTGTTTCCAACTATTTTTAACCTGTGACACAACTTTTTCATTTTTCTTTAAGGTTTAAAAGTATCTCATTTTCTTGAAGTTTTGAAATTTCATCAGGAAGATTCAAGTGTGTGTCTTAAAAAAAAGTCCTGATTGATCCTTGAAGGGCTCACTACATGAGAAATTTTGTGATTTTCTGTAGCAACGGCAAATTTTATTTTGTTACATTTGATTATTTCATTCCTCCTATTTTTTTTCTGGAACTTATAATAAATAGATTTCAGATTTTTCTAAATCTACTCTTTAATTGTTTCTTTCAGAAGAGGTAGAATAGTGAAGTAGTTAAGAAGATAACATCATTAAATTTCAAATCCTCATTTTAAAATTTAGTTAACTGGGTGAACTTGGCAAGTTTACAAAACTTTCTGTGCCTGTTTATTTAGGAAAAAATATTAATTATACATTTCATAAACGTTATAAGAGAAATTTTAGCTAAAACATTAGCCTTCACTTGTCCGACACTGGTTTTTTGCTTTAACTTCCAGATGATTATTCTTTACTTGTGATCATTTTGTTGAATGGTTTTTTTCCTTTAGCAATCAAATTTAAAATATCCAATACTATCTCTCATTTAGTTATATAATTATTCCTTTTTTGAGATTCCCTATTTTAAAATTCTGTTTTATTATTTGCATTATCTCTGTTGCTTTTTAATTCATCTTAGACCTTTTCTTTTGTGTTGTTAGAGCTTTACTCCAAATGTTTGATAATTCTTATTTGTTTACATGTGACTAAGGACTAGAGTGACGAGTGTGGGTTGCTGCTGTATCCTTAGCAATTTGCCGGTTAGTTTTCACAATTAGCTTCTCTTGAATAGAAGAGCTGACCCTGGACTCTGGGTCAATGGAAAGTGTGTGTCAGGATGGTGTTGCCTCCTAAATGCAGTGATGAAAAGGTGGCCTTCAAGCTGGGGATCACCCACTGCTAAATAGGATTTTGGGAGGTAGGGGAATGAAGTACGTTTTCAAAGCCTTCCATTTTAAACTAAAAATCTTTTAACTTTTAAAATATAATTAATAAAACCCTAGCAGTGTATTTTAAAAAGACTACTTTCTATTCATATCACATTATTGGGTTATTTCTGTATTTAGAGATCTCTATCTATAAATTAAGAGTCATCTACATTTTTAAATATATACTTTTTTAATCCTTTATAGGAACTATGGTAAGATTATATTATACAATGTGTTTTCCAATCAAAAATAAAACACTTTGTTATAGTTCTCATTCGTATCTGGTGTCAAGCTCACTACATTTCTCAAGTGCATGTTTTTTTCCTTCCAATGTTAGAATTAATTTATTCTTCACCCAAATCTTTTTAACAGTTTCTGTCAATTTTTTACACCTATATGAGAGGATATGTCAGAATCCATTTGCAAATTTCAATTTCATTTTGAGAAGTTCTGAGAAAAGGAAAATATGTATGGTCTGGAATACCAATATAAAATCCACTATTTTCTGAAATTCGGATAGGTTTTAATGAAATTTTACTGGAGGATATAAAAATACAATAAAAGATGAAATGCCATTTTCCGTATTTCTTGAAAATTTCCTAGACATATAGAACCTTCATTTCCTTAAAATACTTCTAAAAAAGCAACACAATTTCTAAGTAGTGCTGACTGAAACCTTCACCACAGATAACAAAGTTGATTATATCACAAACATTACTTTCTCTGTTTGTGATAATAGATCTTCCTAAGAAAAGAATTTGTGAAAATATCAGTTTAATCATTTCATGTTGAAGTAAAAAGATCATATACTCAATAGAATAATAATAATGATAATAAGATTTTCTTATAAATTATTAAGTATATTGGTTATTAGTAAATTGATTCTTGGATAACTTAAAATGTTTTGCCATAGCAATATATTTATAATGTATATGCATGACTACTTATAGAACATAATTCCAGTGCTCATAAAATGTAACCTGATTAAAGGCTACTTGCACAGATTATATCCAATTTTATCCCCTAATTTTTTTTTTTTTTTATCCTTTTGCCGTTCTCTTTTGAAAATGAATGAGTCACATAAGGAATATAAGTGTGTGGAAAACCTGCTTTTTGTTGAGGTAAAGTCTACTTGAATTTTAATTGAAAGGGATATATATTATTTTTTTTTTCCCAGTGGAGATGTTTCTAATATATTTATGTCAGGGCAGCAGAAAAACATTTAAAATAAACCACCACAAACATTGTGATGAGTCCTCATATTGACTTAAAGTTTGAATCTCCTATTTGAGTGTAAGTTCCACAAGGTCAGACTCTGGAATGCAGAAATAGGGCTTGGCATGTAGTGAGCTCTCAAAAAATAGTTGCTGAATGATTAAATGAATGAATGAGTGAAATAGCTGAGTCATGTGAATTGGATTAAAGTTATTTCCTATTTATGTCAAATTTGAAGTTTATAGATTTATTGAAGTTCACATGTATGGACATATACTATAGAGATTACTTGACTATTCCAGAAGTAATTTTTAATTATATTTCTCCAATAGCATTTTCAGTGTGTCCTATTGGAATATGAGCAACGCAAGATGATAAAAACAAAACAAAACAAAACAAAAAAACAAAAAAAAAACCCAGGCCCTATTGTTATACAAATTTTGGAAATGCTACATACTACCTTTCCTTTTTAGAGATTTAAAATTCTCATTACTGTATTAATATCTTTAAAAAGTCTTATGGTAAAGAAAAAATTAAAGTTTTATTATTTGACCATAGATTCCTTTTAAGAAAAAAATTTAACATCCTATGTTACTGGTTTACTATGAAATCTGTGATTAGTGTTTTGGTAAATGCTGCATAGATAATTTTTGTTCCATTTGAGATGTTTACCATGACATAATTTATTATAATTTTTTAGCATAGATTGATTACACAGGAATGTCTTTCCAGGTATAAGTGTCTAGTAATTTAGGAATCTAATTTGATCATAGTTTCATATTTGAATTTGAGGTTTATATACTATTTGTCAACAGTATATAATTATATAACATGTTCCTGAATAATGAACCTACGTTTAAACAGCATTTGAGTCAAGAAATAAAGGAAATTAAAAGTTTAGTCTTGTTTGGAAATATATGACTTTCTAAATATTCTTTAGAAAAAAAATTCACTGAATTTTTCTCATATTTATGGTACTGCTTACATTAGGTCATCTTTTTTTTGAGAGCAAACTTTTCTAGGAATATCAATTAAGACCAATGATTTTGTTTCTGCTTCAATAGTACTGTTATAAAAAATAGTACTGTTATAATGAATAACATCTATATTCATTATCAAACAGTCAAATAGTTCAGAAGATGTTACAAACTATTTGGAAATTTTGAACAAACTTCAAAGTATATATCTATGTATATACTAGTATGCTACTTTACGTAAGTGGTGTTTAATTCTACAAATTATTTTATAACCTATCTACCTTAGCAACTTCCACTTATTTTTTTTTCTCTTCCTTGGCCCCTCAATATAACCACAGTGGCTTTCTAATGTTACTTTTATGTCCATATTATCTTTTGAGAACTTATCTGCCTGAGAAGTTTTCCCCTCTATTCTCCAAGTTAACATATATGACACTTTCACATCTCAACTAAATTGTCATTTTCTCAGAGAAATCTTCCTATCCTCCCTTTCTAGACAAATCCCCAATACTATTTGGTATTATAGCATAAAAGATACCATGTATCTCTCTTTCATAGTAGCTGTACTAGACGTACCATTACATTTTTCTCAGATAAATTGATCATTGTATTTTCTCCCAGAAGAGTAAGCTTTCCAAAGGGCATGGCTCAAAACCTTTTCTTGCTATTTGTGAACTATTTGTTATTACCCCTATTCTCATGTTTTTTTTTTGTGTTGCCTTTATCACAGGGCCTGGAAGCCTGAAAATTACATTTTCTGAACTCTCTTGCCATTGGGTTTTGCACAGGCTTTGCCAATAGGTGTTCCCTGGACAAAGATAAGAGGCTTGGTAGGAGGAGGAAGCCGTTCCGCTATTGGCTATAGCATTAGTAACTATAGGCGATCATGGGTCCCAGGCAGCAGCATTAGTGGTTTCAGTAATGGAATCATGGAAGCTACTGCTTAGTAGACACCTCTAGAAGCATCAACAGTGAATTTGGGTTCATGGGATTCAATCTGGGTAATGGCAGCTCCTAATTTCTGAGTAACATCATCTTCTCCCTTGGGCTCCTTCAGCCATTTCATCACTTTTATGACAAATTTCTTCCACTGAACTGGATTCCGATTTCCTAATGGGATCCTGACCAATAAACCTAGTTGATACTATGTGTTTTCAACAAATAAATGCACCCTCTTTTCTAGTCAATAATATGCCATAAATATATTGTATGTAAATAAATACAGATCTACATCAACATTGATTTTACAAATCTCTCTTTTAGCTAAGCTATAAAATAGAAATAAAATTTATTAAAATCTTTTCCTAGCGGGGTTACCTTTAATTTTTAATCTTCTACTATTCTGTCAGTCTTCAGCCTCAGATGATGCAGAGATGTAATTAGGACTTGAAATTATATGAATTTTTAGAGCATACATGTAGTTGTATTTAAGTTCAATTTTCACTAATAATTTAGATGTAGGAAAACTAGTTAATTATATTGATGAAAGTGTCTTTCAAAATTATTTTCACATTCTATGAGATGAACACTTTATTGGGAAATAAACTGGTCATGAATAATAGCTGTATTTGTTATTCCATTTGATTGACATTTTCTTGAATTGTGATAATATTAGGAAAAAAATTCCAGAGTTCAATATAGTCCTAAAGCATTCCTAAAGCCTCAAGAAAGTAGCAGAAAAGTTTCAGGCTTGAAAAACAATCACCATATAATTGACCACATTCTGGTTCACCTAACTTAAAATGATTTTGGAAGCAGAATAATATATCCTTTGAAAGGAGAAAATAATAAATTAAAAGTGTCATTCTCCCTTTAAATTCGAAGTAGTTCTAATTAATGGGAAACTGTGAAACAATCTTTTTGAACTAAAAAATCATTTGTTGTATTATAAAAATGTCTCAGCCTGTACAAGAGAGAAAACAAAAATGACAGACATTTGAACTAAATAAGAACTGATTAATTTTCAATTGATTAATCAAAATGAAGTGTCCCAGGAAGATTAATTTGAACTTTTTTTCTGTTCTCTAGAAAAAAATGACAGCTTTTTCTGTTATGTGTTAATATATAATATAAAGAATTAAGAAGTCTCAACCATGTTCTTTGATGAATCACTTTGATAGATACTACTCATGCCTGACTTTTAATCAACCTCTCTACTTCTCAATTTCCTTATATGTACTCTGGGGACAATAATATTGTTCTATTTACTTCATAAGACTTTTTGTGAGATAAGAGAAATTATATGTACACCAGTTAATACAATGCCTAGTAAATTATTAATGCTCAATAAAATAGCTACTATAAAAAGCAAAAAGAAAAAAAGGACTCTTGTCATATATTTTTTTATGATGGAGTCTGTTTTTACACTTTTAAATTTTAAACCTTTATATTTGAACAGAAACCCATGTAACTTATTTTAAATAATTGTGAAAAATTGAAACATGGCTTTGGAAGGCAATGAACTTATTTTTAAAGTAAACTTTCTGAATTTTTAGAAAGTCTTTCCCCACTACTCTGGGTTTTCTAATAATTTCTATGAATTGCAAAAGACTAGATTAGCTTATAGTTTGTGAGATATATATTCAATTTTAATATCTCTAATCTGTTGAGAAGTTTACAATAAGCTTTTATTAAAAAATATTCTTCAGGCAGTGTCTAAACCTAAACACACTGAGTATTTTGGTTTATGTATTATTTCTCTATCTGCTCATGACTTAAGAAATAGGTGATTACTTTGTAGTTGTAAAATCTTATTATGAATTCTTTTTAATGTTGACATTTTTGAAAAGGTCAGAATAAGAGTACCTCACCTCCTTTTCACAAAGATTATGTGCTATAGCAGGGGTCCCTAACCCCTGATAGGAAGCTCGGCCATACAGCAGAAGGTGAGTGGTTGGTGAGCAAGCAAAGCTTCCTCTGTATTTTCAGCTGTTCTCCAATGCCAGCATCACCACCTCAGCTCTACTCAGGTCATGATGCATTAGATTCTCATAGGAGCAATGGTCTCTGGTGCCAAAAAGGTTGGAGACCACTGATGCTGATATAAAGGCCACAGTGAAAAAGGTTAAAATATAGCAACTGAAATGCTATGCTTCTAATGGATAGTCCAGAAAGAGGGGGAAAAAAAGAGTAAGGAGGAAAATATAATACAACAAAATTTAGGTTAAAATTTCCCTAAAGTTATCCTAATTAGATTATGGTTTTCCTAATTGCTGAAAGCAGAAACAACACACACACACACACACACACACACACACACACACACGCACACACACTTTCACACTTTTTTTTGGAAATATAGCTTCATAGAAAGTTGCAAAGATAGTACAGACATATCCTGTGTACCAATCACTTATTTTTCCCCAATGGATACATCTTATGTAACTATGGTATAACATCAAAACCAGGAAACTGACATTGGTACAATGTCATTTTACCAATGTATGGTTATTTTCATCATTTTATCACATAGGTAGACTCCTATAACCATCCCTTCCATCAAGATACAGACCTGTTCCTTGAACATAAAGATCTACCTTCTGTTAACCCTTTATAGTCACTCTGACCATCTCTACTCCTAATCCCTAAACCCTGGCAATCACTAATTTGAACTCCAAAGTGTAAATACAAAATTCATATTCTTCCAAAAAAGAACAAGCAACAACAATAAACACTTCAAAATCAAGCTACTTACAGGGAAATGAGAATCTGACTGATAAAAGACTTCTCATTAGCAATCTGGAACTCATCTCTGAAAGTTAGAGGACTTTTTCCTTGAAAAAAGTCAAACAGGAATATTCATTTGAAGTAAAATAAGTGAGAATATTGTGTTTCTTTTTCTTCTGTAAATGTGTCAAATATTTTCTCTTCTGAAGAATTTAGTGTTCAACTAAACAATAAATGTGAGAATGTTACCAAAGCTGGTGAGTTCAATGTGAGTCACACACAGAGAAGCCAAAGTCAGAGCAACAGGTTTTTGTAGAGAGAAAAAGACTTATTCGTCAAGCAGCCAAATCGGGAGACAGGAGGCAAAGTTCAAATCAATCTCTCCCAGGCAAAGGCTTGGAGTAAATTTAAAGGAAGAAATCAGGAAGGAGCTATATATATTTATTCTAATTCAAGGAGTCAGATTTGAGGAGTCTTGAAAGTGGGTCATCAACGGTGAAGAATGTGGAAAGTGCAAGAAAAACCAAATAAATGCCAACTTGGCAATGTAATTACTTAGTCCTACAAATTTGTTCTCTGCCAAATCTTCCTTCTTTACTTTTTAATGAGGTCTGGGTGGCAAAAGTAGCATCTCTACTACTTGAGTTCTGTGGCTCTTGGTTCCGTTGTGCTCCTGAGGTCAGTTTAGGGTCATTTAGCTGCTAACTGCATCTGCTTAAGCCTCTGGGACCAGTCTGATCTGGCTTGGTTTGGTGGTCTCCAGAGAACTGTGAGGAGGACTGTTATCTTTTGAAAGACATTTAAAACTAGGGAAAAAAACTATTAGGGTCTGGTTTCAGTGTTAGGGCCTGGTTTTAAAAGGTAAAGTTTTTGTTTGTTTGTTTTTGTTTTGTTTTGTTTTGTTTTATTTAATCTATAAGAAATGGTGCTTATTTTAAGCCACTAAATTCTGGAGGTAGTTAGATTTACAATGGATGATCAAAACATCTTTTAAATTTTTTCTGAAGCACCGCTGTCCACCCATCTAGGCGCCATCTTCTAATCACTAAAGACTAACTTTGGGAAAAGTCTATGCATTCTTTATTGAAATATTGCAGAGAGCAATACAGAAAGAGAAGATAGAAAACAAGTGTGTGAACCAAGTAATTTTTCAAACAGTAATTCAGAGAGCCCTTCATTCTAACTACTTGTGAAGTCTTGTTAACGTTCTTAAACCATTTTCTTGTTAACGTTCTTAAACCAGAGAACACAACAGTCTGCATTGTCTCTGGTCTTGCTTACCCTGATTTATTTTTGCCCTTATAAGTCTCTCCACCCATATCATCATTTGGGGGTTAGTAGAAGGGATTCTTTCTCGTTATCAAATTATGCATGCATATCAACCTCTGTTTCTTCTTTTTCCATGTGTTATTAATGAGGGAAATGGCAAGTCATTAGCCATGGATATAAAGATAGGTACTGGCCCTCCCACGTGCTCTAACTCTGCAAGTACTAATGGTGTTCTTCCTGCATTCACAAGTAGAGTTGAACAACAACAAAAAATTTACCTGCAGCAAATTTCACAATATAGTTTGTCATTTTCATAGCCAAAATAACTGCAGTTTTCAAGGAAATCCATTTTTCTTTTGTCGTCATTAGGTTATTTTCTGTGCCTATTGATTTAATTTAATTCTAATACTGGGAAGTTCAGTTCTTATGGCAGGTATATTGAACTCATCTTTTAAAATAACACAAATAACACTTTTTTTGAGGCGTGATTAAATTAATAGGGTAGGCACTGTGGAGATATAAAGATGTATAGTTTATCCCTCACCGATACAAAATTAGAGTCCAATTATTAGAATGATTTACATATCCCATTTTGGCTGAGATGTGGGTAAGAGTTGGTATTTTAAGACTCTTAGAGTAAAGAAATTATATCGTAAAAATCACCTGTACTTTAGATTATTTACTTACATTTTTATATGCATAAATAAACCAATGTAATATGCACAAAAGAGAGACAGAGACCTGAGTCATCAGAATGAGAGAGAAACCAAAAACAGAGAGATGATCCAAATCCTGCTTTATATCTCACTATATATTTAAATTTATATTATAAGTATTTGCCTATGAATTTAACAGGCTTGAAAAATTTGATTTTTCATGGCTGTCATGAACCAAAATAAATTTTTGACCGTAATGAAGAAATGTAAGCACTTATTTTAGCAAAAGGAGCAGCAATCCAGGAGATACTGATTTAGGTAGCATCATAAATTGCAGCCTGGTTCCTAACAGGCCATAGACTGGTACTGGTTTGGGGGTTGGGGACCCTTGTTTTATAGGACTAAATCCTTAATCTGTGGAATCTGATGCTATCTCAGAGTAGATCATAATTGAGTTGAATTCTTGGACATTCTGATAGTGTCCCAAGAAGTACAAACCAAGAATAATTATAGTTATATTTTGTTTTGAAAAATTATTTTTCTTATAAAATATTGAAAATCATCTGCTAAAAATAAATGGTAAGCTAAAATTTTAATCCTGTGAATTAATCATGAGTCAATATGTGAACAAATCAAAATTATTTAAAATATGGCAAACTTCATATTTAATTTTTGATCATTTAATAAAATCTTATTTTTTTAATTTAGTAAAACTATTTTGCAATTCTGCCCTCCCATTTGCATCTAATTGTCAAGTATCATGTTTCGTGCATACAAAATACAGGACTACATATATACAAATTTAAGAGTAATAGGAATTCTTTTTATTTAAAAATATTCTTAATTGCCAAGTGCAACTCTTGCAAATACTGTACATTTCTCTGAGTACCCCAGGAACCATGACTTGGAACCCAAAAAGAAGCAGAGAAACAGATGCTTGGCAGGACTAGGTAATCTACTTTGTTATGCAAGAATTGATTTCATTCAAGTAATCTGATGGGAAATATCACATAAGCAATTTTTTAAGTAAATTAATTTGTCTTATACTTAAGAATTTCTGTCAATCAGTGTCTCGTCACTCTGTGAAAGTGCCCATTTCTGACATTGACAAGGTACAAGCCACAAACATTCAAAGCACTTGGAGGCAGATACTCTTTGCTTCAAAGACAGAACAAATAAATATGTCCCTGGGGCTTGAATGATGTTTGTTATGACGGCAGATGTTTAGGGTTGCAGATCTCTCTGTGCCAGACCCTGAGTGACAGACGAGTGTGTGTTCTTTAATAGAACACATGTAAAGTCATCTAAGAACAGAGCTTGGGCATGGCCCCATCATACCCAAGTCTAAGGGCAGTTCTATTCTATCAATCATGAGACTTCATTTTAAACATTTTCTCAGTGACTTTCATAATCCCCCAAATAGCTCAAATCTCTTACGCACTTTCATAGTACACTAATCATAGTAACAATTGTGCTAATGATTGTGTTTAAAGTTTATATTAGCTGTTAATACACAAATTTCATATCCTGTTCGCTGCCATACCTTTAGTCTTACATTGTCAAGAACATGGTAGATCTTTAATATGTATCTGTTGAGTTGCACTAAGAATAATGTGAATTTCTTGTACATAACTACTAATGTGCATTTCTGATTAATGTTTTATTTTTTAAATAAATTCTTCTAATTGGAATTACTGAGTTAGAAAGCAAAAACATTTAAAAGTTTTTGCTCTACTGCTAGATTCCACTCAAGAAAGTTTGAGACAATTTACATGCATTTAATTGTATATAATAGTATGTATTTTGTTGTACTTCTTACTCTATTATATTTTTACTCTTTATTAATATAGAAACAGTATTTTTAATTGTAGTTTTTATTTACATCCCTTTTACTTAAGAAGTTGAACATTTCTCATATGACTACACTTTGTTTTTTCTTATTTTTTACATTGTCTATATCCTCTCTATTTTACCGGCTGCTTTTCTTTGAAATAGATAGGCTATGAGCATTCTTTATGTAAAACAGATAATAAGTAACCTTTTCCTGTCAAAGACTGTGAAAAATATCTTTCTTAGCTTATTGTTTGCTTTTCAAATTCTGCTTCTGAGTTTTTGATGAGAAATTTTAAAATATGAAAGAAAATACTTTTTATAGTTCTGAGTTTTATACATAGACTTATTAAACTGAGTAATAGAAAAATAATCTATATCTTTTCTAGTACTTTTTTGGTGTCTTTACTATACTTAAGTTTTGTTTTTTCATTTTTTTTTTTTACTATATTTAAATTCACTACAAGAAAATGACCTAATGTTTCCTTTTTTCTTCAAAGAGTGGCGCAATTTTCTTAGCACTAATTAATAACTAGTTCTTCCTTAGAACCCTGTATTTTTAAGGAAGTCATACTTATAAACATGGCCTAGGGGAAAGTTAGAATCAAATTTAGCATTATAAATTATATATTTTCTAGGATTAATACAGCTTTTTAATAAAGAATAATTCATTTTTTTTTATCTCATCCTAGAACATTACTTTTTAAAGTGAAGCATAGGGTCCAAATGCACACATCTTAATTATATAGTGAATGTTTTTTGTGAATGCATATCAGCATATACCCAACACCCAAATCAATGTAGAATATTTCCAGCACTCTAGAAGAAACACATTACTCCCCTAGTCAATACTGCCCTCACAGAAAGGACCACTTTTACTCACCCCTATCACTAGAGTTCAGTTTTCTCTGTTTTTGAACGTTATGGAACCATACAGTATACTATTTTGTGTCAGGGTTTTGTAGCTGAATTTTATATATATGAGATACATAGCAGTTCTTTTTTCATCATTAGGTCCCTCATCGTATGACTGTAACCAGAATCTATCCATTTGATACTTTGTGGACTTTTAGGCCGCTTTCAGTTTTAGGCTATCATAAGCAAAGCTGGTATGAATATTCATATGCATGTCTTTCAGTAGACTATGTACTTATTTCTTTTGAGTACATACCTGTACACAGCAGAATTGCTTATCACACGGTACAAATACTTGTAGCTTTAGTAAAAGCCAAATAATTTCCCACAGTGTTTATACCAAGTTACACCCACACCAGCAGTGTATGAGAATAACTTTTTCCTTCTCTTTGAGCATGCTTCTTTTAAACATTAAAAAAAGATAACTTCTATAAAGCTTTTGGTTGGAGTCATCCATTGAATTTGTTTTTATTTTAATAGAGTTTTGGGGGAATGAAGGTGGGGCTTCTTAGTAGAAAATTAACAAAATGGCTAATACCATCAGCTTAGTCATAAAAGACCCAGTTTCTAATTTGAGTCGTTCACTTCATGTGTGTTCTTGAATAAGATACTTAAATTATGTATGTGTTGGTTTCCTCATTTGTAAAGCAATTAGCAAATACTCTAGAATATATAACTAATAATATTTTTAAAGCTCTAATAAAAGTTCAGGTACCATACTAGGTTTACATAGTACTCAAAAGATGATGCTAATAATAGTAATAATAATAATCTTATTGTCTTTTCTTTTTAATTCTACAATTGGAATATTCAAATGGTACTGTGGTCCCCCAAACTATTGGAATTTAAAATGAGTTTCTGTTGGCTCTAAATTAATCAAACTGTTCACATGAACATTGAAAAACTATCTAATTTGGGTGGACTTGTGAAGAACTCATTACATTTAAAGTAGTAACCCAAGAGATCTTGAAAACACTCTTTAGAAATATAAATTTTGAGTATCTTATTTAAAATGAACTGTAGTCAAATGTTTCAAATTTGTCTATTATTATGTTAAATTCTGTAATAGAAAGTGTCAGGAGAACCTCTACAGATGGCAGAGCTATGAGTGGAGACATCCCAGAAGTAGAACTAGAATACAAAACCAGGAGACAAGAAGCAAACCAAAATATTGGCTAGGAATTAGGTAAGGAAACTATGTAAATTCAAGGAAGACATGGATATCAGAGATCACTCCAAATCAAGATGTAGTAGGCAGGTACCAGAGTATACAGAAGTCAGTTCAAAAGCCAAGCAAGAGGTTAGTGTTGAGGATTATACCAACACTGCTCATGAGCAATGAAAAGGAGGAGACAGAAACTTATTATTTTCTTCTTGCAGGAACAAGAGCTAGAGATTCTTGTCCAGAATCAGAGATTAAAAGAAAAAAAGAAAAAAGAAAAGAAAAAAAAATTAAGAGAGAGTTCATGGTGGGATATGTGCCTGGCAATAACAGTAGGCATATTTAACAAAAAAACTGTGTCTTTTCTTTTTTTTCCCCCATTCATTTGTGGAATATAGCTAACCAAGCTTTTCTTGAAAATGGCCTCAGTGATATGAGCGATTTTGATGCATATCGTTAATAAATTTTATCAAACTAGTCAAAGTCAAGCCCCTTTTATTTTGGCAAAAGTTTCTAGTTGAAGTAAGAGGAGTCACAGTTGAAGAAGTTTCCTCAGGTACTCAGTGCTAAATGCAAAGACAGTTTTATAGATAAGTGATTCTGTAGTACCTTTCCTTCATTTCATCGGTATTTAATCTACCTCTTCAGAGGTCTATTTAATTTATGGAGTAAAAAATGAGTCCATCCTCACAAATCATGTGAAGGTAATTTTAGAACTTTTGGAAATTATTTCTTCTGTATTCCCCACCCCCACCATGCTTTGTGTTGTTTTCTTTCTGTTTAATGGATAGATTTAATAGGTGAATAATGAAACTAGGTCTCTCTAAAGAACAGTTAGGTTACACCAATACATTTATTTACTTTGTTGTTAGACAGCCAGCCAAGTCCTCCGTTTCTGGTAAACACTTCAAAAATTTACTGTCACCGTTGGGCATAAAGTGTAATAAAATTGATTCCTTTACTTTTAACACCAAGGTTATCCATTTGAAAGGTACATAAAGATTAAATGACAGGAAGGGAAAGGCCCTTTTCTTTTACATTTTGGTCTATTGCTCTGCTAGCTTTTTTGTTTGTTTGTTTTTTACAGAATCTCATTATTTTGTAACATTAATTGATTCTTCTGAAATTGATGCCTTCTAAACAAGGGTTCTGGATTAATTTTATTTCTAACATCAATATGCAGACACTTTTTATGATGTGGAAAAGAGTAAAATAGCAAAGTGAAAGCATGGGCAATGTGTATTGAAAAGAGCTGGAAACCAGGAGACCAGAAATCAGTCGATTTCTATAAATTGTAATAAGTTATGGGTAAATAACTTACCCTTGGTAAATCTTTAACTTCTCTGGATTTCAGTTTCCTTGTTTATAAGAGAAGGAAATTTGTGTTGGATGACTTCTGGACCCTTCCAATTGGAAATTAGTTCTTTTATTTACCATTATTCATACCCAAGTCTCTTTAATCGTTCTTTCCTTGAGAATGGAAGCCAAAAAACAGCATTTAGTTTTAGGTGTTTGTTTTGTTTTCACCACTTACTGTTTTATACTGGCATAAATAAACAATTTAATTCCCAACAAGTGAATAGCAGGGGGAACAGAGAAGTGTGAAATTGAATAATTTTTAAACTGGAGAATATGAATTTTTTATAAGAAAATTGTTCTATTTCTGGCCTCATCTGGTTATTTCATTCTGAAGTAAACCATGTGAAATTTATTTATAGTACCTATAATAAAAATGTTGTATTTTTATAGTTAGAAGTTCACCTCTATGATTTTGAAAAAAAGATTCACACAGAGAAAAACATTTATTTTGTCTCTGTGCTATGCAATGTATTGTTTCCCTCTTCCAAAATGGATCACATACTTGATATTTGATAGCTATTCATTCAAACTGCATTTGGTGATATATGCTGTTTTATTTTTAACTTTTTGACACTTTAGGAGAATAGTTTGTTTTTACATTTATCTGAAAATCACAGTACTGGGAAAGAATTAGAATACAACAGGAAGGTTTATTTATATATTTATTTACTGTATTCAGATTTAATGTATCTCACTTTCAAAGTAGTTCAAAACTTTTTATGTAAGATTCAAAATAATACTTACAATACCATTTGTAATGTAGATGGGTAATAAGCATGACAGAAATAAAAAAGGAATAAAGAAATTACAACTATGCATATTTTATCCAAATATAATCATAGCAGTAATTTTAGAAGAGTGAACTTTGGATGGCAGGACATGCCTGTACAGTTCTGCCTAACCTGGTCCCTGCCTATTCCCAGGGTCAGCACACAGGTCTCTCCATCTACGCCCCTCCCCCGCAACCACCCGTTTAAGCACCTCAGGAGCATGAACCATTTTAATTCTCTTGAATGCATAAAGTCTCTTCCTACTTCACTCTGTCCCTTTAGTGCTCCAATAATATCTGCCTGTTGACCTAAGGCAAATGTAGCATTGTTTTAGTAGCAGATTTGGCTTTATGGATTCAGATAACAAACAATCTTCTGAATCAATGTAAGGACACAAGCTCACTTAACTTTTTTCCATTTGGAAAAAAAATGCAGCTCACCGTCAGCATTCATTTTAACATCACACATAGGAATGCTATGTTTTCTAGGATTTGACATTTTCAGCGATGGAACTACTAAAAACAGAAAGTTATAAATAGAATGATGTCATTTGTTTCCAAAGACTATCGATATACTAGAGCAATGAAAAAATAATAAAAGAGAGATATATCATGGCAAACTTTAGGGGTAAGGTTGGGACTGTAAACTGTGAGTTATCTTGGAGTAAACGCTACAGCCACAAGAGCCACCAGCCAGTATTCTTGGGGCAAATGGAAAATGAGTTAGAATAAATGGATCGTGGTAATTCTGTTTATCATTTTTGGAGTAGATGATTTCAAATAAACAAGGTCAAAAGATAAAATGACCAATGTGGTACTGGGTTTACATTGAAGATGTCAATATGAAGTAATACTTAATATCGATTCCAATATGTAGATATGTAAGTAATCATAGATGTATTTATTTACATGGGTTAGTATATATACATATATATCCTAGCTCTAGAAGCGATGACACCCAGTGACAATGAGCACACTCAGTGTTCACATCTTAGTTTCTTGGGCTGTTCTCTATTAAAAGGAACCAATCTTCCTTAGAGAAATGACTGATGTTGAGACTGGGGCAGGAACTATATAAGATTAGCCTAGAGCATATTTTTGAGCTAGAGAAGTCAGAAAGTGTTCAAAAACTCAAACGATGGGTGTGCTGCAGATACAGGAGTCAAATGAAAGAACTCCTAATGGCCAAGATTGGAATGATTGAGCAATAAAAAAATGTAGTAGTAATGGATTATAACTCAAAGTATGTAATAAATATGTATGAGTTCATAGTGCTATAAATATTCAAATGTATTAAATGAGAAAGTAGAGACAAATTTCCCATATAGAATAATTCCAAATAATTTTATAGATATATTCCCTTCCAAAGATGGCAGAGGATAGCTCTCAACTCATTCAGTGTGGGTGTACTTAGTGACGTTTTCAAAGAGTACAGTATGGAAATGAGGGGAAAGTAATCTTAAAGTGGAGAAATATGGAAAACATGACTTTAGCCAGGTAATCGAGGTTAACATTGTTAGTGATAAGTCATTCTGATGGCCTATGTCTGTGATATGATGTGTTGAGAATGGCACTTCATCTCTGTGGTCTTCCTCTCTGAGACCCATAACTGCCATCTAACCATGAGAAAAATACCAGACAAAACACAATCGAAGGACATTTATAAAATATTTGGCTAATACTCTTCAAAACTGTCAGGGTCATTAAAAGCAAACAAAAATGTGAAAAATCATCATAGCACAGAAGAACTTAAGGAGACATGACAACTGAATGTAATATGGTATCTTGGATGGGATACTGAAAAGGACACTAGGCAAGAACTAATAAAATCTGAATAAAGTATGTATATATATGCATGTGTATGTGTATTAAACTGTTCAATGCCAATATAAATACATAGGTATATATGCTTACCAGATTTTTTATACATTATCTATTCAAGAAAAGGGAAGTCTCAAGTATTTCTTTTTTTCTAGTCAACAAATTTTGAAAAAGTAACTTTACCAGTAAAACCTCATTTCTAATACATGTTATTGAATTAATAAAAATTCTCATAAAGTTAGTCAAAGCACTTGTTAAAATTATCTGGTGTAATACATACTTTTGAAGTATATATTTCCAATTATGTTTGTTAACTGGCTCATGGATACAATTTGAGGCTCTGGAAATAGATACACACATTGTTTATGCTGAAGAGTTTTACAGTAAATTATAGATATCTTTCATAATGTTCTGTCATTCTCTTATCTTTTGAATTTGATTCTTTTATATATGACTTTATCATAGAGCTTACTGTGCAGCCCCATCTATTTCTTTAGACACATTTCTCTTGTCTTAGTGTAATTACTCACGATTCCCAGTCAGAACTTTGTTTTGGAGACTTTCCTAACTCTGATTTTTCATTCTCCCACTTCCAAACGCTGACTGCCTACATTAGCCACTTTGCTGTCATTTACTATAAGAACACTTGTCTCTCACTCAAGTTTCCCATAATTATTCCTCATCTGGAACTTGCTTTTACATTCACGTTATGCCTACAGAGGCAGCTTTCTTTATTTTTTAAAATTGGGATATAACTTTAAGGTGTAAGTGTATTGATTTGATACATTTATGTTGCAATATGATTACCACCGTAGCTTTAGCTAATACTTCTATCATGTCATATAATTATCATTTCTTGTTTTATAATGAGAACATTTTCTATTTTCTGTCAGATATAATTTCATCATGTCAACTTTTTCAGACGTTTGATATTTATCTAAAAGAGATGTTCTGTGTATTCTTTCACCATATATTTCAAAAGACTTACATATATGGTAAGGACAAATAAGATTCAGTCCCTGCCACCACAAGGCTTAATGTGTGGGAGCAGATAGACAATAAATCGGTAATAATTGTACTATATGACAAACTTTAGGATAAAGGAATGCACAGGTGTTTATAAAAACCCTTTGAAGGACTTTCTGAGCCAGCTTTGTTAGGGATGATTGGCTAGAGAAGGCATCCTGGAGGAGGTGTCACCTGAAATGAGTCCTGAAAACAATGGGTGACAGATAGGGATATAGTAAAGAGAGAAGGCAGGGTGAGCTAAAATTTGATGTCGAGAAAGATAAATTCATGTTCTTGGGATGCAATCCATGCAAGAGATGAAGTTTGAATGTAATTCAGAAGTACCAAGAGATGAAACTGCCAGGGTAAGCAGAGAACCTATCGTGATGGGTTTTCTTTTTCATGCTAAAGAGTTTAAGTTATGTCAGGGTCTTGCCATAATGTGTGTTTAAAAAAATCATTCTAGGAATGATGAAGAGACAAGATTGAAAAGGACATTATCAGAATCAGGCAGAGCAGCTGCTACTGCTAAGACTTAGTTGAAAAAAATTATAACGTAATGAATTACAACAGTGTACATAAGAATGGAAAGAAGACGAATCTTTAATGCCATTCATAGTACCCATCAAAGTCAACACTTCATAAAAATTTTTCGAATAAATGGTTCAAAATGAATCAACAAAATTAAGAAATTTAGACTAGAGATTTGAATGGATGTCCAGCTTAAGTAGGAGAATGACTGACTATAAGAATGAGAGTTGCAATAAAAAAAACTTTGACTCAAGCACAGGTAGAGGTAGTAAAGGCAGATGGCAGGAGGCTTAGAAGAGCATTTCAAGTGACTAAAACTCTTATTATTATAGCTCTAATCTTTCTAGAAATATTTTTTAAGGCATAAATCTTATGTTTCTGATATCTGATTGAGCAATTCATAACATACTGCCAGAAAAATAGAAATTTTATGTTCTGTTATCTCTACCAAAATGCTTATATCGTCGTTTATGAAATTTCATATAAATATTGTGTTACAGCTTAGCACAGAGTACTCCTCTGCTTTCTGCCTAGTTTCTACTTTTATTTCCTTTTCCCTTAAACCTATGTACATTTGCCATGAGTTTTACTGGTCTATCCTGAATATAACTTGCAGGACTTTAATATGTGCCTACAATTTCTAACCTGTTTAGAATACTGGGGAAGAAGAACCAGATCATGTGTTCGAGTCTGTTCTGATTTGCCAAAACTGCCGAGCCACTTCCAGCATTTTACAAAATGTGAAGGTGTGGGTCAACCGAGCCTGGAAACACCCATGCCCACTGAGTACTACTCCACTCCCTTGTTCCCAAGGATGTCTCAGAGAAAGGCAAATTTATACAGGAAAACCTTACAGAACTCTAGTTCTAC
The DNA here is from genome assembly GCF_902729225.1 of Pteropus medius. Taxonomy (NCBI): domain Eukaryota; kingdom Metazoa; phylum Chordata; class Mammalia; order Chiroptera; family Pteropodidae; genus Pteropus; species Pteropus medius. Next base: position 16,355,038 of record NW_024346062.1, read on the forward strand.
CCTAGAAGGCAGGAGGATCCAGTGGGGGTTTGTCAGCAACTCATCACTTTAAGCTTCTACAAATTAAGCAGACTTATTCAGAAGGCTCACTATGAGGGCAAGTTCTTTGATTTACACTAGTCTTCATGTACTTCTCATTTCTACAAAATGTCCTTCAGGCTCGCTGGCTTCTATCTGCTCTATTGTTATTTTTGTGCTTTATTGTTTGGGCTTTCTCCAAGGTTTTGTTTCCTGGCTTAGAGCTGGTCTTCTCCGTCCTCCTTAGTTATGATCTGAACAGTCAGTTCCTCTTCTAATATCTCTGGTTTGATTTTATATCTCCAGTGGATTAGCTCTAACTCTCTTAGTCCAGCCTGCATTTCTATAGCTACTCTCTGGAGGATAATGCAGAACAAGAGCGTGATGGGAATGATGGAGAGGAGAGGTCTTTTACTTATTAAAAACTGTCTTTCAACGTATTCCAACCAGATGCCAATCATTGTTTGGAGGAAAATAAAAGCTGATGAAATAAAAATAGCTGTTTTTATAGTCATCTGGTCAATTATATTTTATTTGAATGAGCCAATATGGAATCTATTTGGTGTTGATATTAGCTGATCCATGGATTAATTTGGAAAAAAACTTCAACCATGTATCTATCTTCTTGTTAACATGTTACCTGTATAGCTTATTTTTCAAAATTTCCACTTATAGATAAGAAAAAATGAGTCATATGATAATAAATACAGCTTGATTAAGGTTATTCAATATTTATAAAGTTCAGTCTCCCCCCCATTAGAACACTATTGACACGAGTTAAGATTTCCAATTCACATACCATATTTCCTCATCATACATGACACTTCAGACTGCATGATTATATATATAATATTTACTGTAGACTTTTTAAAAAAAATTAATAAATATCTTAATTTAAAACTGATTGTATATTTTGTACAAGTGAGTAATCTTTAGAAATAAGATTAAATTTAGTTCAAAATCCTAAATTCATGAATGGATTATAAATTTTTCTGAGCATTGCAGGTAACAAAGCATAATGTTAAAGAACAGTTTGGAACTTGTTTATCTAGGTTAATTTCTAAGATTGCCACCTGCTAGCTGTGTTATTGTGGGCAAGTTATCTAAACTCTCCATGTCTGCTTTTCTTCATTTATAAATAATCTATTTTATAGGATTGTAAATATCAAATGAATTGCAAATATTGACTATCAAAGCACTGGCACGTAGAAAATGATACGTAGATATGTTTGTTAAATAATTTTTAAAATGCTCTGCCAAGAAAGTGTGGTACACAGTTAATGATTTAAAATGTTCTATTAAAGAATAATGGCAATTTCCCTCAACCTGGGATAATAATCAGGTTTCTAAGATTGGGAGGCAAAAAAACAAGACATTCTAATGAAACTAGAATTTCAATGTTATTCTCTTTCTAAATATATTCTAAGTACATGCCTAAAATTACTATGTCTTTCCAATGTTTTTATTAACTGTTTATAAATATATATTGTGAATTGTTCAAAGAACAGATAAAAAATGGTAATGGTATGGTCAGCAAAATCAGTAGGTCTGACCACATTGCATATTCATAAAGTTTGATTTATAATGATTGTTGCCAGTGTTGTTCAGTTTCCCTATGTAGTGTCTTAACAAATAGTATGACTCCTGAAGGTCAAAAATGAAATAGACAATATTTTGTGCATCTGCTAGTTCATTCTATTTTAAATGGCAAAGTGGTTGACAATTGCTTTGTTGAAAATTTAATTTCCCTTTCATATCTTTCATCCTCTGTGGTTATATAAATGACCGTATTTGCAATCATGCTTTTCCATAGATAAAAGCCCTTTGGGTTCAGTCATTGGTTGAACTTTAAAATAATTGATAAAAGAATTCTCTATGCCATATTTTCTCTATTTACTTATTCTTGTAATGGCCAAATTCTACTATTTTAAACTTAACTTTTTCTATCAAATCCTTTTACATGCTGCTATTTGAAATTTCTTTTGTCAACTTCATCACTATATGGATTTTCTTTTTCTTGCCATGGCTGAAGAACTATGTAGAAAATAAATGTAAAATAAGGTGATTTTATTTTTAATCATGGACAATTTTTATAATTTTTAAATGCCTATTGATTAAACTCTTGATCAAAATGTATTCTGTATGCTACATGGAAATTCAAACTTACATATTCCTGCTTTTCAGAAATTATCCTTATAGAAAAGATAAAATATGCTCAAACACATATCTGTCAAAATGTTTATTTTGTGTTAAAATGACATTTTTATATTTCACCACTCTTGAGTTGAATTGGCCATAATATTTATATATTGTTTGAAAATATCCTTTCTATTGTTAAAATGTGATTTTTTTTTTTGTCCAAAGCCTTTTGTTTTTTTACTATGAATACCAAAAAATTCACTTGGATGTTTTATTTTTTATTTAAATGCCACTATAATGCGATTCGTCTGAACAGAAAAGTGTTGGTGTAGACATCTTGCCATAATTGGTGACTTTATCTGGCTGGTCCACTCTCAGATACAAAATTTCATGGCCATTTAATTTTAGTTGGTAAATCCAGTTGTGCTCATGTCAGAAAAAAGCAGAGGCTAACTCAAAAAATTTTTTAAAAGTCTGAATACACACTATTGAACCATCTACTTTCTGTTTACTAAATAGAAAAATATTTATATATTCAGACACACTGAGCTCGATCTATCCTTTATGTATGTATCTTTGTGTGGTAGGTCTCTGGTCTTACTTTGAATTCTTCTTTACTAGAGAACTTTCTAAAAGAAGTATCTATCCTCATTCTATATGAATAGTACAGAGACTCTTTTTATCATCTGGTTCTGCAGCATTCCTTTTTCATATCTTCATGATATGGCTCATTTTGAAATAAGAATTTTTTTTTTTAAATTAAGATTCACAGGCTAATTGCATAGCATTCCAAAGCTCTGCCATTTTCCAAACTTTCAGCTTCAAAGTATAGAGCAACATTTCGCAAACTTTGTCCAGTAGAACATCATGATCCCTCAGTTAAGTTTGGAAGCATTAAGATATTTAATCTTATTTCGGGATATCTATAATTCACATTACCAAGTAAAAGGCTATATGATGTTGTAGTCTAAACAAACCAGCTTGATTTTCTTACACCCATGTTTTCTCATTTTTAGACCATGATATCTTTATTCTTTAATAGGTGGGTGTTGCTGAAAACAAGTGCTCTATAAAATATAATTGGAACATGTTGTCTTTAGCTCTAAAAAAGCCATTTTTATGAATATTTCTGAGATCCTTGCAATGCTATAATCTCTTGGGTTGATGTTCTTTCCCACTGTCTACTTTGCAAGATATGCCTGCTGCAGCTGCCTGAGGAAGAATGCCCTTCCCTTCTTTCAGCATTGGTGGGAGTTATAAAAACCACCTTGACAGTAGAATAGGACTAGTTTCAGGCTAAGTAATACTTGATTGACTCTTTGCGTAATCAAAAGAATTATTTTGTTCACTTTAGTTCATACTCAATCTTACATTATGCATACTACAGCTAGGGTTTTGTTTTTTAATTGTCATGCTAAACTTTTCTGTTTGAAATGTTTGAATGGGCTGTTTGACAAAAACTATAAATCAATATTTGCATCTGTATACACATTTATGTTTACATATACATACACATGTAAATAATATTCATTCAGTGTGAACTATCTACCAAGTACCAGGCAGGACAGGCAAAGCACACTGTTATCATCATGAAGTTTAAGTCTAATGTATACACAGTACATCCTACTTATTTCAGTCACAAACCCCTACACTGTGTTTTTAACTAGGGAAGAAGTGGATGCTCACTTAGATATTGAAGGAAGGGTCTAGGACTAATATTTTAATATTGAGATTAGCTCAAGAGAAATCCAGTCATGGGAGGAGAATAGCCAAAAAGCTTGCCTGCCTGCCTGCCTGCCT